>NC_082717.1:1845000-2145000 GCF_030144855.1 Hypanus sabinus | reverse complement strand
AGATTCACTAGGTTGATTCCTGGGATGGCAGGGCTGTCTTATGCAGAGAGATTGGAGAGATTGGGCTTGTACACACTGGAATTGAGGAGATTGAGAGGGGATCTGATTGAAACGTTTAAGATAATTAAAGGATTTGATAGGATTGAGGCGGGAAATATGTTCCAGATGTTGGGAGAGTCCAGTACCAGAGGGCATGGATTGAGAATAAGAGGTCAGTTATTTAAAACAGAGTTGAGGAAGAGCTTCTTCTCCCAGAGAGTTGTGGAGGTGTGGAATGCACTGCCTCGGAAGACGGTGGAGGCCAATTCTCTGGATGCTTTCAAGAAGGAGCTAGATAGATATCTGATGGATAGGGGAATCAAGGGATATGGGGACAAGGCAGGGACTGGGTATTGATAGTGAATGATCAGCCATGATCTCAGAATGGCGGTGCAGACTCGAGGGGCCGAATGGTCTACTTCTGCACCTTTTGTCTATTGTCTATTAACAATTTGTTATCTGCTTGAACGGTAAGTCATTCTGGCATAGTTAGTGGTTGGTAGGCTGCTAACCAACTGAAGAAATTGGGCTGGAGTTCACTGTACACATCACGGCCGTCTCCATCTGGGTCACATTGGCCAGAGCCACAGTGTCACTTCTGTGGTCAGAGTGGGCATTGGCCTTCAAGACAACAGGAACCTTCCCAGTGACTCGGTCCTTCCCAGTAGCCCTTGCTTGCCTAGATCGAGCCAAAGCCAGTCAGCTAGCTAATGTTTTGACCTATTAATTGGAAATGAGTGTGTTGAATTTGTATTGGATACAGGAGCTGAGCTAACATCTATAAACAAATCTGTTGCCCAAAGGAACAAAGTACTACTGGCTGATATCAGTAAGTGTGCACGTGGTGTAGGAGGACAGAATGACACCGATCAGAAGTGTATCAATCCTTACCTATAAGAAATACAGTTCTGGGTGGGGGATGTCTCACAGCCTCTTCTTGGGATGGGTATCTTGTTAACTTTAGAATCCTTGAGTAAAAGCTGTTTCGAATGGCCCAATCTGAATTAACCAATCAAGCCATATGTTTAAGAGATGAAAACAACTGTGGTGCGCTGGAAATGAATCCGGTTGTGTTTACTGGGAAGATGCCACTTTGTACAAAGCAGTATCCTCTGAGTAGCACATCTATAGGAGGCATTTTCCCTGTTGCCAACAGGCTGGAGGAGTGAGGGATTCTTACTGAGACTCACAACAGGCCCAACAGTCCAGTCTATGTGTTAGGAAAATGAATGGTACTCGGAGACCGACAGTGGATTACTGGGTTTCTAATCAATATACTGACAAGATAACATTGTTTCAACAACTACTTTCAATACCGGAAGCAATCACACAAGTTACTGATTTGACCAAGGGTTTCTGTTCCGTGCTACAGGTGCCTGACTGTTAATGTAGTTGGCTTTTACAGTTGATGGTCAACAATATCAGTGAATGAGGCCGCCAGACTGGGACTGTTGTGCAGCTTTGAGACAACGTCTGAGGGACTTACCAACCAGGGGTTTGTGGGTGAAGCCCTGATTGCATCCAAGGATGCAGACCAGCATGAACAAGGTGTGCTTTATTTGCTCAGCTTCCTATCCTCTAAAGAGCACAAAGTGAATCTAGACAAGGCACAATTACATGAAGTAATTTGCTTGGAACAGAAAATTTCCCAAGATAAACAGGAAATCACAGGATCAGGCATCAGCAGCTCTGGTCTTCTCTGGGTTTATGCAACTATAAAAGAGCATGGGCCGATTCATATGGTGAAATTGCTCAGCCACTCAACAATCTACTGAAAGACAGTAAGCACTCGATGAGCCAGATGGCCCAATTCTGCTCCTATGTCTTATGGTCTTAATGAAGAACAACTGGAAACTTTTCCAACTTTAATTTGGCATTGTGTACTGCACATGTATTAGGAATCCCGGATATGGGTAAACCACTTACCCTGTATGTAAATGAAAAACATGGTATATGATGGTAGTTTTAATTCAAGAACATGTGGAGCGACAGTGTCTTATTGGTTATTACTATCCCGAAATGGATAACATCGCATTATGATGGGGTCTGTGTTCTTGAGCAGTCATGGGAGTTTCCAGAATGGTGCTTGATCAAATTTTAAATGTTTTGTTTCCACATTCAGTACATACTTCACCAACTATGAATAGGGCCTCCCAAGTAACAGCTTCTCAATGGTCCAAGTGCTCTACTGTTCCTGAGGCAACTAATGTCATCATTGAATAAGCAACTGCGAATCCAGCTGCACTGTTACCATCAGACATGGAGGACCATGATGATCGTGACTGTGCGAGCACAGTAACCTGCCAAGAAGATGCAAATTATTACAAAGAAATGCCTTAATCAAACCCAGATCTGACTCTGTACCCTGATAGCCCCTCGGTGATTGAGAGAGGAATTCGAATGGCTGGATGGGCTGTTGTTTCTGAATCTGAAGTGTTGCCATCAGGAAGTGTGGCTCCAGGTACTGTACCTCAGTGCAACAGGCAGAACTGAAAACTTTAATTGAAGTCCGTGAGGTGGCAGAGGGAAGATCAGCTAATATCAACACTGATTCTTGATATGTTATCAGTGTCGTTCATGACTTTGGAAATTTATGGAGACAACAAGGATTTCTCTCAGTCCAGTCAAGAATGGCCAATGAGTACGAGAACTCATGGATGTACAACTGCTGTCAGAAGTTGCTGAATTAAAATGTAAAGGTCGCCCCGAAGTGACTGCAATGGAAAGCCATTGAAATGCTTTCACGGCTGAAATTGCCAGAAAGGGCAGCACAAGAAAAAGTAAAGGAAATAAATTCAGTACCAGGAACATATTCAGTGAACCAGAGAACTCGAATTATAGAAAAAAGTTGAACTCTGTATCATAGACAAACATACAACCATAAGACATAGGAGCAGAATTAGGCCATGTGGCCCATCCAGCCTGCTCCCCTATTTAATCATGCCTGACCCTTTTTTTCTACCTCCTCCTCAACCCTAGTTCCCGGCCTTCTCCCCATAACTTTTGATGTCATGTCCAATCAAGAACCTATCAATCTCTGCCTTAAATACACCCAACGGCCTGGCCTCCACAGCTGCATGTGGCAACAAATTCCATAAATTCACTATCCTTTGGCAAAAGGAATTTCTCTGCATCTCTGTTTTGAAAGGGCACCCCTCTATCCTGAGGCTGTGCCCTCTTGTCCTAGACTCTCCCACCATGGGAAACTTCCTTTCCACGTCTACTCTGTCTAGGCCTTTCAACATTCAAAAGGTTTCAATGAGATCTGCCTCATCCTTCGGAATTCCAGTGAGTACAGAGCCAGAGTCATTCAACGTTCCTCATATGATAACCTTTTCATTCCTGGAATCAGCCTTGTGAACCTCCTCTGGACCCTCTCCAATGCCAGCACATCTTTTCTAAGATGAAAGGCCCAAAACTGTTCACAATACTCAAGGTGAAGCCTCACCAGTGCATTTTAAAGCCTCAGCATCACATCCTTGCTCTTGTATTCTAGACCTCTTGAATGAATGCTGACATGGCATTTGCCTTCCCCACCACTGACTCAACCTGCACGTTAACCTTCAGGGTGTTCTGCACAAGGACTCCCCAGTCCCTCTGCATCTCAGATTCCTGGATTTTCTCCCCGTTTAGAAAATATTCCACACATTTATTTCAACTACCTAAGAGCATGACCATGCATTTTCCAACATTGTATTTCATTTGCCACTTTCTTGCCCATTCTCCTAATCTGTCTAAGTTCTTCTGCAGCCTTCCTGTTTCCTCAACACTACCTGCTCCCCCCCACCAATCTTTGTATCATCAGCAAACTTGGCAACAAAGTCATCTATTCCATCATCTAAATCATTCATAAACAAAAGTGGTCCCAACACCAACCCCTGTGGAACACCACTACTCACTGACAGCCAACCAGACAAGGATCCTTTTATTCCCACTCGCTGCCTCCTACCAATCAGCCAATGTCCTAACCACGTTATTAACTTTCCTGTAATACCATGGGATCTTAACTTAGTAAATAGCCTCAAGTGTGGCACCTTGTCAAAGCCCATCTGGAAGTCCAAATATACAATATTCACTATATCTCCTTTATCTATCCTACTTGTAATCTCCTCAAAGAATTCCAACAGGTTTGTCAGGCAGGATTTTCCCTGAAGGAAACCATCCTGACTTTGTACTACATTGTCCTGCGTCACCAAGTACTCCATCACCTCATCCTTAGCAATTGACTCCAACACCTTCCCAACCACTGAGGTCAGGCTATCTGGTCTATAATTTCCTTTCTGCTGTCTTCCTCCTTTCTTAAAGAGTGGAGTGACATTTTCAATTTTCCAGTCCTCTGGCACCATGCCAGAGTCCAGTGATTTCTGAAACATACAAGGTAACAGAGTAATGCAAATCCAGTGCTCCATATAGGAAAAGCGGTTCTGGATGGAGAATGGTCACAATTTAAACCGTGATGGAATATGTTTTAGACTAGCAGACTCAACTACGTTGTGTCCCTATCTGGCACAGCAGGTACATTCCCTGGAACACACTGGGGAGGAAAAGGTGATTGACAGATTCTCCCAGTGGTGGTGTAATCCATCGTTCAGGGCACAAGCTTGACAAATAATGTATGACATGCCCGAAAATGAACCCCAGAGCAGAGGAAAAGACTCCACAGTTGAGTGCTTCTGCCGCACTCGGTCCATGTTTGTATTCACAGGTGACAGACATTTCTTTATCCAAGTGTCCAGGACCAGGATATTCAGATGTACTAGTAATAGCAGACAAGTTTTCAAGATGGGTCGAAGTCACTATGACTCACACAGCAAAAACTGATCAAGGACAATATTCTCAGAATCAGGTTTATCATGTGATGTGAAATTTGTTAACTTAGCAGTAGCAGTTCAATGCAATATATAATCTAGCAGAGAGAGAAAAAAATAATAATTAAAATAAAACATAATATATTAACAAGTAAATCAATTACATATATTGAAGAGATTATTTAAAAATGTGCAAAAACAGAAATACCGTATATTGGAAAAAAGTGAGGTCATGTCCATTTAGAAATCAGACGGCAGAGGGAACTGAGATGGGGGTAGCCATGTCACATTGATGCTGACCAGAGAAGACATTTCACTGGGAGCGTTTGTCAGGAATTATGTTGACTGATGGTCTTTCCCTTGTCCACATCACCCAGAGTCATCAGGACAAGCCAAGCGAATTTGGAGCCATCAAACACTGTCTGACTGAGGAAGGCACACCATGGCCAACAGCTCTTCCTATGATCTTGTGTAGCTTCAGAGCAACCCTGAACAAGAAAACTAAACTAAGCCTGTTTCAGGTGTAACAGGACATCCTTTGTCACTGCTGGGAGTCCTCGATCTTAGGGAAGCTGATATACACATTATGTCAGAGAGTTTAGTTAACTCTTGTGTGACACTAACTCGAGCTGTCCAGTCTGCTTCTCAACAAGTTTCTGTCAATTGAGAAGAGGAGGACACACCCTGTTTCCTGTTGAGTGGGTCCTGATTAAAAACCAGCATAAGAATCCACCAGGAGCTTGATGGGAAGGTTCTTATCAAGTGTCATTAATTCCAACAGCGGTGAAAGTAGATCTAATTAAGTGGATATATGCCAATCACTGCAGTGGGGCTAAGTGTTACCCAAGGAAGACAACAAGTGCTGTGGTTAATGTGGTACTAACCTCGTGCTCACAGTGCCTACACTGCTGGGCTACAGTGAAAAAATCACTAAACAGTCAGACGACTTCAAGCAACTCAACAACTACTGATCACGGTGGAGGATAGTCTCATATTAGTAGTTGTTATATTTTTGCTCATTTTACTTACAATGACTACCAATATTCATACTAATGCATCTAATCATAGTTTACATCTTTTTACTGTTTTAAAGTTGATCATCAACAGAATAATTCAAACCCATAAGTGTATTTACTAATCTATCTAACCATGACATAATCTTATGAATATTGAAGAATATATGACATTTGATTTTATACCTTAAGTTTTTTCTACCTTTGAATTTTCAGATGTATTGAATCTAAACATATGATTTTAAGTCAAAGAGCTTGTCAGATCTGACTGTTTAATTCCTAGATTAAACTGTTCAATCGTTATTTTCTTTGCAGTTTAACAACTAACAGCTGGAACAGTAGGTAGCTCATGCTTCTAATAGTTGAATATTCTCCTCTAGAGGCTGTACACATAGTTTAAATATGGAAAATTCTAGAAGATTTTGTTTTACTTTAGGTGATTAAGTGCTTTTCTCATTGGTTAACCCTTATCTACAAATTTGAATGGAATTTTACTTTCTGTGGAATAAAATAGCTAAACATAAAGCTTCATCTTCTTAGCATTTTAGTTTTGTCTTTAATCTTTCTACTCCCATTTCCTTTGCTCTATTAGCGTTTAATAAAATGATCATGAAGCAGCAGGTTTTGTGGCTGACGAAGGGTTTCGGCCCGAAACGTCGACAGTGCTTCTCCCTATCGATGCTGCCTGGCCTGCTGTGTTCCACCAGCATTTTGTGTGTGTTGTTTGTGACTCTTTCCTGACTTTGGAAAGAACCTTGGATCAAAAACATCAGAATCTACATCACTCTATTCTGAGGCTGTGCTCTCTGCTCCAAGATGAAGGAAACACTCTGTGCCCATTCTTAATAATAAGCCATTCAGTGTGTCCATTTCTTCCTGAGGTCCCGTGATGTTTATGACTTCCCAGAAATCTACTGACTGGGAAATCCCTGAGCTGCTCTCTCGGTCCTTCATTCCCCATTGACATTTCTCTCCTGAGCAGATCTGGTTGGACCCCAGGGGTCAGCAGGAGTAAGGTAGGGGGGCACCCATCTCAGACATGAGTGTGATGGGGCTGGGTTGCTGAGGGGCAGGGTTATTGAGGGGAGAGTTCACCGAGGAGCAGGGTCATGGAGAAGAAAGGTTGCTGAGGGGGAGGGTCTCCATGGGAGAGTTGAGGATGCAGATAGAGGAGATGTGGGGTTAAGGGGAAAAGGGTGAGAGGAGGAGTGGAGAAGGAGGAACGAGGGAGGAGTTATGGAGGAGGAGGTGAGGTGCAAAGGGTTGAGGGAAGGGGGTGAGTGTGCTGTGGATGGGGTGGTGTGAGGTCGTGAGGGAGGGCTGGGGCAGCCACGGGCCAGCTTTGGCTGAACTGATGAATGGGACAGGCACTGGGTGAGATCAGGACCTCACCTGATGTGACTGGGCAATGACTCCCATCCCAGCCTAGCAACTGCCTCCTGAACTGGTGAACCTAATGGGCAGCTGACTCAGATCAACCTTTTGCGTGGACTTTTACAGGTGAACCTTCCACAGATGGACCTTTCAGAATTGGGCCTTTTACAAGTCAATCTTTCAGAATTGGGCCTTTTGCGAGTGAATCTTTCAGGATTGGGCCTTTTGCAAGTGAATCTTTCAGGATTGGGCCTTTTGCAAGTGAATCTTTCAGGATTGGGCCTTTTGCAAGTGAATCTTTCAGCATGGGGCCTTATACAGGTGGATCTTTCAGAACTGGGCCTTATACAGGTGGATCTTTCAGAATTGGGCCTTATACAGGTGGATCTTTCAGAACTGGGCCTTATACAGGTGGATCTTTCAGAACTGGGCCTTATACAGGTGGATCTTTCAGAATTGGGCCTTATACAGGTGGATCTTTCAGAATTGGGCCTTATACAGGTGGATCTTTCAGGACTGGGGTTTCGTAGGGTTGACCTCTCAGGACTGGGGTTTCGTAGGGTTGACCTTTCAGGATTGGGCCTTATACAGGTGGACCTCTCAGGACTGGGGTTTCGTAGGGTTGACCTTTCAGGATTGGGCCTTATACAGGTTGACCTCTCAGGACTGGGGTTTCGTAGGGTTGACCTCTCAGGACTGGGGTTTCGTAAGGTTGACCTTTCAGGACTGGGGTTTCGTAGGGTTGACCTCTCAGGACTGGGGTTTCGTAGGGTTGACCTCTCAGGACTGGGGTGTCGTAGGGTTGACCTTTCAGGATTGGGGTTTCGTAGGGTTGACCTTTCAGGATTGGGCCTTATACAGGTGGACCTCTCAGGACTGGGGTTTCGTAGGGTTGACCTTTCAGGATTGGGCCTTATACAGGTGGACCTCTCAGGACTGGGGTTTCGTAGGGTTGACCTTTCAGGATTGGGCCTTATACAGGTGGACCTCTCAGGACTGGGGTTTCGTAGGGTTGACCTCTCAGGATTGGGCCTTATACAGGTGGACCTCTCAGGACTGGGGTTTCGTAGGGTTGACCTTTCAGGATTGGGGTTTCGTAGGGTTGACCTTTCAGGATTGGGCCTTATACAGGTGGACCTCTCAGGACTGGGGTTTCGTAGGGTTGACCTCTCAGGATTGGGCCTTATACAGGTGGACCTCTCAGGACTGGGGTTTCGTAGGGTTGACCTTTCAGGATTGGGCCTTATACAGGTGGACCTCTCAGGACTGGGGTTTCGTAGGGTTGACCTTTCAGGACTGGGGTTTCGTAGGGTTAACCTCTCAGGATTGGGGTTTCGTAGGGTTGACCTTTCAGGATTGGGCCTTATACAGGTGGACCTCTCAGGACTGGGGTTTCGTAGGGTTGACCTCTCAGGATTGGGCCTTATACAGGTGGACCTCTCAGGACTGGGGTTTCGTAAGGTTGACCTTTCAGGACTGGGGTTTCGTAGGGTTGACCTCTCAGGACTGGGGTTTCGTAGGGTTGACCTCTCAGGACTGGGGTGTCGTAGGGTTGACCTTTCAGGATTGGGGTTTCGTAGGGTTGACCTTTCAGGATTGGGCCTTATACAGGTGGACCTCTCAGGACTGGGGTTTCGTAGGGTTGACCTTTCAGGATTGGGCCTTATACAGGTGGACCTCTCAGGACTGGGGTTTCGTAGGGTTGACCTTTCAGGATTGGGCCTTATACAGGTGGACCTCTCAGGACTGGGGTTTCGTAGGGTTGACCTCTCAGGATTGGGCCTTATACAGGTGGACCTCTCAGGACTGGGGTTTCGTAGGGTTGACCTTTCAGGATTGGGGTTTCGTAGGGTTGACCTTTCAGGATTGGGCCTTATACAGGTGGACCTCTCAGGACTGGGGTTTCGTAGGGTTGACCTCTCAGGATTGGGCCTTATACAGGTGGACCTCTCAGGACTGGGGTTTCGTAGGGTTGACCTTTCAGGATTGGGCCTTATACAGGTGGACCTCTCAGGACTGGGGTTTCGTAGGGTTGACCTTTCAGGACTGGGGTTTCGTAGGGTTAACCTCTCAGGATTGGGGTTTCGTAGGGTTGACCTTTCAGGATTGGGCCTTATACAGGTGGACCTCTCAGGACTGGGGTTTCGTAGGGTTGACCTCTCAGGATTGGGCCTTATACAGGTGGACCTCTCAGGACTGGGGTTTCGTAGGGTTGACCTTTCAAGATTGGGCCTTATACAGGTGGACCTCTCAGGACAGGGGTTTCAGGGTTGACCTTTCAGGACTGGGGTTTCGTAGGGTTGACCTTTCAGGATTGGGGTTTCGTAGGGTTGACCTTTCAGGACTGGGGTTTCGTAGGGTTGACCTCTCAGGACTGGGGTTTCGTAGGGTTGACCTTTCAGGATTGGGCCTTATACAGGTTGACCTCTCAGGACTGGGGTTTCGTAGGGTTGACCTCTCAGGACTGGGGTTTCGTAGGGTTGACCTTTCAGGATTGGGCCTTATACAGGTTGACCTTTCAGGACTGGGGTTTCGTAGGGTTGACCTTTCAGGATTGGGCCTTATACAGGTGGACCTCTCAGGACTGGGGTTTCGTAGGGTTGACCTTTCAGGACTGGGGTTTCGTAGGGTTGACCTTTCAGGATTGGGCCTTATACAGGTGGACCTCTCAGGACTGGGGTTTCGTAGGGTTGACCTCTCAGGACTGGGGTTTCGTAGGGTTGACCTTTCAGGACTGGGCCTTTCATTGGGTGCACCTTCTGGGTGCCTTTATGGACTTTTTACATAACTTCTCTCCATAACAATTCTGATGTACCACACCTGACCAGCTGAGTATTGCTAACTATTTCTGTAGTTTTGTAGTGTCCATCTTACTGAGCAAACACTTAACAAAGCCATGGGACTGAATTTCCTGGACAGAGTGAAACAGTTGACATATGTCTGACTAGTGAGTTGAATTGGAGATTGGGACAGAACAGAAACAGGCCCTTCAGCCCATGTGTCAATCATGTGCATCAGTCCCATTTGCCCCAGCATACGAGAGAGAGATGGAAAACGAGATTGCAGCAGACTCAGCTCATAACTGCCATATTGAAGACAGCACAACACCTTCCGGTCCTCTACCTCCTTAGAAGTTTGTGAAAATTCTGCATTACATCTAAAAGCTTGACAAACTTCTGTAGATGTGTAGTGGAGAGTATATTGACTGGTTGCATCACAGCCTGGTACGGATACACCAATGCCCTTGATTAGTAAGTCCCACAAAAGGAAGAGGATAGCCCAGTCCATTATGAACAAAACCCTCCCCACCACCGAACACATCTATATGGAGGACTGCCACAGAAAAGTAGCATCTGTCATCAAGGACCTCATAACCACATTCTTAATAATTGACTCTAACATCTTCCCAACCACTGAGGTCAGGCTAACTGGTCTATAATTTCCTTTCTGCTGCATTCCTCCATTCTTAAAGAGTGGAGAGACATTTGCAATTTTCCAATCCTCTGGCACCATGCCAGCGATCAAATATTTTTGAAAGATCATTACTGATACCTCCACAATCTCTACCCATACCTCTTTCAGAACCCTAGGGTAGAATTCATCTGGTCTGGGTGACTTGTGTACCTTTAGGTCTTTCAGCTTTTTGAACACCTTCTCTCTTGTAACAGTAACTGCACCCACTTCTCTTCCCTCACACACGACAACATCTGGCACACTGCTAGTGTCTTCCACAGTGAAGACTGATGCAAAATACTCATTTAGTTCATCTGCCATCTCCTTGTCTTCCGTTATTATTTCTCCAGCCTCATTTTTAGCAATCTAATATCCACTTTCATCTCTCTTTTATTTTTACATACTTTAAAAAGCTTTTACCATCCACTTCGGTATTGTTTGCCAGTTTGCGTTAATATTTCATATTTTTTCTTGTGTTTCTTTTGGTTGCTCTCTGTCAGTTTTTAAAAGGTTCCCAATCCTCTATTTTCCCACTAATTTTTTTTCATTGTTTGCCCTCTTGTTTTTACATTAGCTTTGATTTCCCTTGCCAGTCACAGTTGTACTATTTTGTTATTTGAGTGTTTCTTTGATATTGGAATACACCTATCCTGCATTTCTTCATTTTTCCCAGAAGCTCATTCCATTGCTGCTCTGCTGTCGTCCCTGCCAGTATCCCCTTCCAATTTACTTCTCTCTCATATCACTCCTCTCTCATATCACTGTAATTTCCCTTACTCCACTGAAATACTGCTATGGTAGTCTTTACGTTCTTCCTATCAAATTTCAAGTTGAACTCGATCATATTGTGATCACTGGCTCCTAGGGGTTCTTTTACCTTAAGTTCCCTAATTGCCTTTGATTCATTACATAACATCCAGTCCAGAATAGGTGATCCCTTCATAGGCTCAAAACAAACTGCTTTAAAAAGCCATCTCTTAGACATTCAATAAACTCACTCTCGAGATTTATTATCAACTTGATTTTCCCAATTGACCTGAATGTTAAAATCTCCCACAACTATCATAACATTGCCCTTTTGATATGCCTTTTTTTTAATCTATTGTAATCTGTGGTCCATATCCCAGCTACCGTTGGGAGGCCTGTATATAACTGCTATCAGGGTACTTTTACCCTTACAGTTACTTAATTCAGCCAACAAGGATTAAACATTTTCCGATCCTATGTCACATCTTTCTACTGATTTGATGCCATTCTTTACCAGTAGAGCCTCACCACCCCCTCTGCCTACCTTCCTATCCCTCCGATACAATGTGTAACCTTGGATATTCAGCTCCCAACTACAACCATCAGTGATGATGGTTCAGTGATGGCCACAACATCATACCTGACAATCTGTAATAGTGCAATAAGATCATCTACCTCATTTCCTATACTCCGTGCACTGAGATACAACACTTTGTGTACTGTATTTGCTACCCTTTTTGATTCTGCATCCCTAATGCACCGATACTCACCCTGCTGGTTACAATTATGTCCCATCACCTGCCTCCCCTTCCTGATAGTCTGACTGCCGGCTATCTTTGCTTTTTTACCATCCGTCCTATCCTGAGTCCCTTCACTCTGATTCCCACCCCTCTGCCAGATTAGTTTAAACCCTCCCAACAGCTCTAACAAACCTGCCCACGAGAATATTTGTCCCCCTCGGGTTCTGGTGAAACCCGTCACTTTTGAACAGGTCATACCTCCCCCAGAAGAGATCCCAATGATCCAAGAACCTGAAACCCTGCCCCCTGCACCAGCTTCTCAGCCACATATTTATCTGCCAAATCACCCTGTCTCTACCCCCACTGGCACGTGACACAGGTAGCAATCCAGAAATTACTACCCTAGAGGTCCTGCTTCTCAGCTTTCAACCTAACTCTCTAAATTATCTTTGTTTTTCCTTCCTATGTTATAGGTACCAATATGTAGAGTAACATCTGGCTGTGTTCCCTTACCCTCCAGAATGCTGTGGACACGATCTGAGATGTCTCTGACCCTGGCACCTGGGAGGCAATATACCATCCGGGTGTCCCGTTCACATCCACAGAACCTCCTGCCCATTCCTCTGACTATTGAGTCCCCGATCACTACCGATCCCCCTCCTCCCTCTTTCCCTTCTGCACCATGGACTCATGCTCAGTGCCAGTAAACTGGTCTCCCCTGGAGGAGATCATCCCCCACAACAGTGTCCAAAACAGTATTCTTATTATTGAGGGGAATGACCACAGGGGTGCTCTGCACTCACTTCCTATTCACATCTCCATTTCTCCTGACAGTCACCCAGCCACTCACCTCCTGCAACTTCGGGGTGACAATTCCCTGTAACTCTGATCAATCATCTCCTCACTCTCCCGTACAAGCCGAACTTCATCAAGATGCTGCTCCAAATCCCTAACACAGTCTTCCAGGAACTGCAGCCAGATACACTACACTCCCCATCATGTAGAATTTCTTGGGGATTTCATTAATCCTTCTCATGCCCCCCTTCTAGCTCTCTTTGGTCCATTCTTAAGCTCCTTATGGGCTACCTCGAAACTCTCTGAACCTTGCTTCCTAAGCCTTAAGTAGGTTTCCTTTTTTCTCTTGACTGGACATTCCATATCTCTTGTCAACCATGGTTCCTTCACCCTACATCCTTTCCCTGCCTCAGTGGAACAAACCAATCCCGAACCCATGCAAGTGCTCCCTAAACAAATCCCACATACCATTGCACTTTTCCCTGGGGGTACTTGTTTCAATTTATGCTCCCAACTTCCTGCATAATGGCATCATAATTCCCTCTGCCTCTGGGAATGAAATACTTCCCCACACTGTCTGTTCTTGTCCCCCTCTGAGGCTATGGTAAAGGTCAGGGAGTTGTGGTCACTGTCTGTGGAATGCTCTCCCACCGAGGGATCTGACACCTGACCAGGTTCATTACCTAGTACCCGATTCACTCAAGCCTCTTCTCCACTCAGCCTGTCTATAAATTGTGTCAGGAATCCCTCCTGGCCACGCCAAACAAACTCCTCCTCCAACTAAACTGTTTCCACTAAGGGAAGTTCCAGTTCTCCATGACAACAACCCTGTTATTTTTGCACCTCTCAATCTGTTTGTTGGGTGATCTATAGAATACTCCCGATAAACCGATTGCTCCCTTCCTGCCCCTCACACTCTCATTGGACGATCTCCTCCCTTTTTCCAGCTGTGATACTGTTCCGATTAGCAATACATACTAATCACCCATCCCTTTTACCTCTTCCCCACCCCCATGCCTTTTGAAACATCTAATCCCCAGAAATTCTGGGAACTAAAGTGTTAACAGATGAGGAGTGTTTGATGGCTCCGGTCCGGCCATCCCTCCCCAACAGAATCGCGAGTGATATACCTGTTGTTGAGGTAGATGGCCACAGGAGGGCTCTGCACTGGCTGTTTAACCGCTTTCACTCTCCTGATGTCACCCAATTTCCTGTCTTGCAACTTGGGTGCAACTACTTCTCCATCTGTCCTATGGACCGTATGGTCAAAATAACTGTGGCAATTGGTAGATTTATTGTATAGACATCTATGGCCTCCTCTACTGTCAAAATGAAGCCACATTCAGATTGGAGGAACAACACCTTATATACCGGCTGGGTAGCCTCCAACCTGATGGCATGAACATTGACTTCTCTAACTTCCGTTAATGCCCCTCCTCCCCTTCTTACCCCATCCCTGACATATTTAGTTGTTTGGTTTTTTTCTCTCTCTCTCTGCCCATCACTCTGCCTGTTCTCCATCTCCCTCTGGTGCTCGCCCCCCACCTTTCTTTCTCCCAAGGCCTCCCGTCCCATGATCCTGTCCCTTCTCCAGCTCTGTATCCCTTTTGCCAATCACCTTTCCAGCTCTCAGCTTCATCCCACCCACTCTGGTCTTCTCCTATCATTTCGCATTTCCCCCTCCCCCCACTACTTTCAAATCTCTTAGTATCTTTCCTTTCAGTTAGTCCTGGCGAAGGGTCTCGGCCCCAAACGTCGACAGCGCTTCTCCCTTCAGATGCTGCCTGGCCTGCTGTGTTCCACCAGCATTTTGTGTGTGTTCTTAGAGTATTGTGTTCAATTCTGGTCACCTCATTATAGGAAGGATGTGGAAGCTGTGGAATGGGTGCAGAGGAGATTTACCAGGATGTTGCCTTGTTTGGAGAACAAGTCATATGAAGCAAGGTTAGCAGAGCTGGGACTTTTCTCTTTGGAGTGTAGAAGAATGAGAGGGGACTTGATAGAGGTCTACAAGATTATGAGAGGCATAGATAGGGTGGATAGTCAGTACCTGTTTCGCAATAACAAACACCAGAGGGCATATGTACAAAATTAAGGGAGGGAAGTTCAGGGGAGACATCAGGGGTGAGTTTTTTTACACAGAGGGTTGTGAGTGCCTGGAATGACTTGCCAGGGATGGTGGTGGAGGCTAAAACATTAGGGGTATTTAAGAGCCTCTTGGATGAAAGAAAAATGGAGGGTTATGGGGTAGTGTGGGTTTAGTACTTTTGTTTAAGGATTATATGGGTTGGCACAACATGGAGGGTTGAAGGGCCTGTACTGTGCTGTAGTGATCTATGGTTCTGTGGTATCCTCTTTGGTATTATTTGCTAGCTTATTTGCTAGTCCTGCCCCTCCTGCAACCAAGTATCACTAATGGATCATAATCACAGGTGTTAATCCATGTCCTGAACTCATTTCCCTTCCCTGTGATACTTCTTACTTTGAAATATACATAGCTCAGGACACTGGTCACACCATGCTGAAACTTTTGAATCCTGACTTTGTCTGAGGTCTTACCAACATCCATCTCCACAACCTCTCCACTAACAGTTCTGGCACTCTGGTTCCCATCACCTGTAATTCTAGTTTAAGCTCCTCGTGTAGCACGAGGATATCCCACTAGAGCCCCTTCCAGTTCAGGTACAAACCATTCCTTAAGACTAAATGGCAATGAGATATAGGAGTAGAGTAAGGCATTTGGCCCTTCATGTCTGCTTTGAAATTTCATCATGCCTGACCCAATTTTCCTCTCAGCCCCAGTCTCCTGCCTTCTCCCCATATCCCTTCACACCCTGCCCAATCAAGAATCCATCAACCTCTGCCCTAAATGTACATAAAGAATTGGCCTCCACAGCTGCCTATGGCAAAGAATTCCACAGATTCACCACTCTCTGGCTAAAGAAATTCCTCCTCATCTCCATTCTAATAGGATGCCCCTCTACTCTGAGGCTGTGTCCTCTGATCTTAGAGTCCCCCACCATAGAAAACATCTGCTCCACATCCACTTTATCAAGACCTTTCACCATTCAATAGGTTTCAACAAGGTCACCCTCATTCTTCTGAATTCTAGTGAGTACAGGCCCAGAGTCATCAAGCGCTGACAGGGTCTGATTAGGAATAGGCAAAATGGATTTGTGAGTGGAAGGTCATGTTTGACAAACCTTATTGAATTTTTTGAAGAGGTTACTAGGAAAGTTGACGAGGGTAAAGCAGTGGATGTTGTCTATATGGACTTCAGTAAGGCCTTTGACAAGGTTCCACTCGGAAAGTTAGTAAGGAAGGTTCAATCGTTAGGTATTAATATTAAAGTAGTAAAATGGATTCAACAGTGGCTGGATGGGAGATGCCAGACAGTAGTGGTGGATAACTGTTTGTCAAGTTGGGGGCCGATGACTAGTGGTGTGCCTCAGGGATCTATACTGGGTCCTATGTTGTTTGTCATATACATTAATGATCTGGATGATGGGGTGGTAAATTGGATTAGTAAGTATGCCGATGATACTAAGATAGGTGGTGTTGTGGAAAATGAAGCAGGTTTTCAAAGCTTGCAGAGAGATTTAGGCCAGTTAGAAGAGTGGGCTGAAAGATGGCAGATGGAGTTTAATGCTGATAATTGTGAGGTGCTACATTTTGGTAGGAATAATCCAAATAGGACATACATGGTAAATGGGAGGGCATTGAGGAATGCAGCAGAAAAGAGTGATCTAGGAATAATGGTGCATAGTTCCCTGAAGGTGGAATCTCATGTGGATAGGGTGGTGAAGAAAGCTTTTGGTATGTTGGCCTTTATAAGTCAGAGCATTGAGTATAGGAGTTGGGATGTAATGTTAAAATTGTACAAGGCATTGGTGAGGCCAAATTTGGAGTATTGTGTACAGTTCTGGTGTCCAAATTATAGGAAAGATGTCAACAAAATAGAGAGAGTACAGAGAAGATTTACTAGAATGTTACCTGGGTTTCAGCACCTAAGACAGAGAAAGGGTGAACAAGTTAGGTATTTATTCTTTGTAGCATAGAAGGTTGAGGGGGGACTTGATAGAGGTATTTATAGTTATGAGGGGGATAGATAGAATTGACGTGGATAGGCTTTTTCCATTGAGTGTAGGGGAGTTTCAAACAAGAGGACATGAGTTGAGAGTTAGGGGGCAAAAGTTTAGAGGTAACACGAGGGGGAACTTCTTTACTCAGAGAGTGGTAGCTGTGTGGAATGAGCTTCCAGTAGAAATGGTAGAGGCAGGTTCAGTATTGTCATTAAAAAAAAAAATTGGATAGGTATATGGACAGGAAAGGAATGGAGGGTTATGGACTGAGTGCGGGCCAGTGGGACTAGGTGAGAGTAAGTGTTTAGCACGGACTAGAAGGGCCAAAATGGCCTGTTTCTGTGCTGTAATTGTTATATATGGTTTTATATATATATATAGAGAGATATAGATATATATCTTATTATGTATTTTACATATACATATATATATATGTAAAAACAAGCTATTTGATCCTGGAATCATTTTTCTGAACCTTCTTTGAACCCTCTTCGGTCTCAGCTCATCCTTTCTAAGGGGCCCAAACCTGCTCACAATACTCCAAGTGAATCCTCACCAGTGCTTTATAAAGTCTCAACATTACATCCTTGCTTTTAATATTCTCATCCTGATGAAATTATTACGATTATTAAGGGAAAGGACATGCTAGAGGCAGGAAACATGTTCCCGATGTTGGGGGAGTCCAGAACCAGAGGCCACAGTTTAAGAATAAGGGGTAGGCCATTTAGAACAGAGTTGAGGAAAAACTTTAACAACCAGAGAGATGTGGATCTATGGAATGCTCTGCCTCAGAAGGCAGTGGAGGCTGATTCCCTGGAGGCTTTCAAGAAAAAGTTAGATAGAGCTCTTAAAGATAGTGGAGTCAAGGGATATGGGGAGAAGGCAGGAACGGGGTACTGATTGTGGATGATCAGCCATGATCACATTGAATGGCGGTGCTGGCATGAAGGGCCGAATGGCCTACTCCTGTACCTATTGTCTATAAATGAATGCTAACATTGTATTTGCCTTCCTCACCATAGACTCAACCTGTAAATTAACCTTTAGGGAACTTCCAAGCCCCTTTGCACCTTCTACCAAAGCAGTGGCTGATTGGTGGGGCAAAGAGTTTAGAATAAACGGAGCCTTTTCAGGTTGGCTGCCAGGGGTAGAAGAAAGCGGTCCCCCAATCTGCGTCGGGTCTCGCCGATGTAGAGGAGGCCACACCAGGAGCACCAGATGCAATAGATGACCCCAACAGACTCACAAGTGAAGTGTTGTGAGTCTGTTGGGGTCATCTATTGCATCCGGTGTGGCCTCCTCTATATCGGCGAGACCCGACGCAGATTGAGGGACCGCTTCATCGAGCACCTCCGCTCCATCCGCAACAACAGACAGGATCTCCCGGTTGCCACCCACTTCAACTCTGCTTCACATTCCCACTCGGATATGTCCATACATGGCCTCCTCTACTGCCATGATGAGGCCAAACTCAGGTTGGAGGAGCAACACCTGATACACTGTCTGGGTAGTCTCCAGCCTGTTGGTATGAAAATTGAATTCTCCAATTTCCGGTAATTCCCTCCCTCTCCCTTCCCCTATCCCACTTTCACTCTGCCTCCTCTTCCAGCTGCCTATTACCTCTCTCATGATTCTGCCTTCTTCTACTACCCATAGTGCTTTCCCCTTACATTCCTACTTCACCTTTCCAGCCTATCCCCTCCCTACTTCCCCTCCCCACCCCTTGATCTTTCCTCTGATTGGTTTTCACCTGGCTCCTTCTTTATAGGGCCCCTGCCCCCTCCTTCTTCAGTCCTGATGAAGGGTCTCAGCCCGAAATGTTGACTGTTCGTTTCCACGGACACTGCCCGACCTGCTAAGTTCCTCCAGCTTGTTTGTACGTGTTGATTTGGCCACAGCATCTGTAGTGTACTTTGTGTTAACCTGCAATGCATGTCCTCTGGTATTAGACATTTCAACCTTGGGAAACAGACACTCTCTCATAATCTTATAAATTTCTATCAGGTTATCAGGTCTTCCCTCAGCCTCTGATGGTCCACAGCAAACAATCCAAGTGTATCCAGGCTGTTGTGATGGGACATTCCCTCTAAACCAGGCAGCATCCCGCTGAACCTCTCCTGCACCCTCTTCAAAACCTCAACATCCTTCCTGTAATAGGGCAACCAGAACTGTATGCAATACACCAGATGTGACTTCACCAGAGTTTTATAATTTTGCTACACTTTTAAACTCAGTGCTTCAACAAATAAAAGCAAGTACTCCACCAGCCTTCTTAACCACCTTATCGACCTGTGTAGCCACTTTCAAGGAGCTATGAACTTGGATCCCAAGATCTCCCTTCTCCATGCGCCCAGTTGACCCCCGTTTGCCTAGGGTAAACCGCCGTCGCCCCGCCAGTAGTGCAATACTTCTGTGCAAGTACAGTGTAATGCCCCCCCAGAACACGCTCAAAATACAAATACCAGACAATACCCAAAAGCCAGTAAATAATTGCAACTTTATAGTGATTTTTTAGTGATGGGTTAGTAGAAACAGATAACCTAAAGGTGCCAAAGTAATAATCAGTTTGTCAGTTTGTGCGCATATTTTAATATGTTGGCGCTCTCCGGTTCCCTTCCACAACTACCTTCCGAGCCTTCGGCCGCCGTCTGAACTGCCGACGTCCAGTATCCTTTGCTCTGGAACTGCTGCCCGCTCCACAAATGTCCGTCCTCTTCGCTTTCCTCCCGAAAAAGACCACAAACTCCCGCTCAGCTTACACAGACAAGAGAGCATAACAGTTCTCCATTGGTTAGTTTTCCCCTTATCAGTACCCATAACCCAAACATATGAGACACAGGATCCCATTACAGAGAAACCATTTCATTATAAAATACAGAGAAGCTATTTTGTTAGCCTGAACAGTTAACACCACTGTTACTGGTACTGAGAACCCTACATCAGCAACACTGTTAATGATCTTGCCCTAACTGTGTACTGTCTCCTTGCATTTGCCCTACCAAGGTGCCCACATTTATATGGGTTAAACTCCATCTGCCATTTCTCTGCCCATATCTGCAATTAATCTAACCACACTACACACTTTGCCAGTCTTCTACACTACCCACAACTCCACAAATTTTGCTATTATCTGCAAACCTACTAACCCAGCCATCTAAATCTTCATCCAGGTTATTTATATACATCACAAATTACAGAGGTCCCAGCACAAATCCCTGTGGAACTCTACTAATTACAGACCTCCAACTCAAAAAGGTTGTTTCAACCACCACCCTCTGTCTTCTACGCCCAAGCCAGTTCTGAATCCAAACAGACAAATCACTGTGGAAACAAAGATATTGATCAAGGGCTCAGTAATCTTGACCAATAATGGGGCATAGCCACTGGGGACTTATCCACCTTAATACTTATTAGGAGGCACAATGCTTCCTCCTTCTTGAGCTCTAAATGTCCTAACATATTTCACACACCTCACTGACCTCCTGGTGCTCCATATCCTTTTCCTTGGTAAATATTGAAGTAAGGTACTCATTAAGTACCCACTCACATTCTCCACATCCAAGCAAATGTTCCCCCCCCCCCTTTATCCTTGAGTGGTCCCACCCTCTCCCTAGTTAGTCTTGATGTATGTACAGAATGTCTTGGAATTCTACTTGCCAAGGACTTCGAACAGCCCCTCCTGGCTTCTTTCTACTCCTTGTGCGCTTCATCTATCCCTAACTTTCAAACATTTACGTTCTTTTCCTTTTCCTTCTTGACTAAATTCATCACCTCTCTGGACATCCAAGGTTCTCTTATCTTTCCATCCTTGTCCTTCCTTCCAATCTTTCCTGCACTCTGTGCAATTGATCTTCAAACACCCTCCACATGACCGCTGTGGACTAGCCAGAGAAAAGGTGATCATAGCAAACTCTTAGTTCCTGCCTAATGGCCTCACAATTTGTCCTACTCAAAATTAAAACTCTCCCACAAGGACCATACTTATCCTTATCTATGGCTATCCTGAAAGTTAAGGAGTTTAGGTTACAGTTCTTAACTGTTATCCAGTGATAAGTCACTCACCTGGCCAGGCTTATTACCCAACACCAGGTTAATACAGCCTCTCCTCTTGTTGAACGATCCAGATTTTGATTTATGAAACCTTTCTTTGTGGATACACTTAACAAATTCAGTCCCCTCTAAAACCTTACACCAAGATGGCCCAGTTTATATTTGGGAAGTTGAGATCCCCAATGACAGCAACCCTATTTTTTTTTTTTACACATTTATTTAACCTGATTATATATCTGTTTTTCAATGTCCTGGTGACCCTTGGGGGTCTATAGTACAATTCCATCAGTGTGATTGCAATCTTCCTAATCCTAAATTACAGCCAAATTTTTATAGATGCACCATAGAAAGCATTCTTCTAGGGTGCATCACAACCTGGTATGGAAGTTGTCCCGTCTAAGACCGGAAGAAGCTGCAGAAGATCGTGAACATAGCCCAGCACATCACACAAACCAATCTTCCATCCTTGGACTGACTTTACACCACACGCTGTCGGAGCAGTGCTGCCAGGATAACCAAGGACAAGACCCAGCCAGCCAACACACTTTTTGTCCCTCTTCCCTCTGGGAGAAGATTCAGGAGCTTGAGGACTCATGCGGCCAGATTTGGGAACAGCTTCTTTCCAACTGTGATAAAATTGCTGAACAGATGCCTGACTTGCACTACCTTACTTTCCCTTTTCTATTTTTTATTTATGATTTATAATTTAAATTTTTATTATATTTACTATTGATTTGTCCTCCAGCGAGCGAGAAGCACAGAATCAAATATCACTGTGATGATTGTATGCTCTAGTATCAATTGTTTAATGACAATAAAGTAATAGACTCAGCCACTGACACCCCCCCCCACTATGTGCAGTTGTGATATTGACCCCAGTGCAACTCCTGCACCATCTTTACCTCCTCCTCTATCCTTCATAACGTATCGGAAACCTTGAACGTTAATCACCCAGATGAACACGAGTGAATCTGCAGATGCTGGAAATAAATAAAAACACAAAATGCTGGCAGAACTCAGCAGGCCAGATAGCATCTATGGGAGGAGGTAGTGACGACGTTTCGGGCCGAAACCCTTCATCAGGAGTGAAGTAACATGGGATGTTGGAGAGGGGATAAGAAGTGGGGGGATGGATGAAGTAGAGAGCTGGGAAGTGATAGGCTGGAGGGAAATGGGCTAGGACAGGCATGGGCAAATTACGGCCCGCGGGCCATATGCGGCCCGTTAAGCTTTTTAATCTGGCCCGCAGAACTTGATGAAATTATATTAATAAACCTTGTTAACGTTTTTTCCCCGCAATTCTGGCGTCTTCCCAATAGATGACGCACTCTATATACATTGACCTTTGTTGAGGTGCAATGCATTACTCCACATTTGCGCTTTACTTTGTGACCTTGTGGCGACCCATTTCCTGGCACATCCGAACCGGCTCACAATTAGCCAGCGTTCCGGCTAAGGGAGATAGCCTGCGGGGATTTGCGAGCACAGAGCTCCGCATATTGGCGCGCTCTCACTGTTCTGTCATTGTGCGGGTCGTTGTTGAGTTTTGGCACAGGGGACAATTGAATAAGAAGGAGCAGGACAAGTAACATATAACAATCACAGCACAGAAACAGGCCATCTTGGCCCTCCTAGTCCGTGCCGAACCCTTAATCTCACCTTGTCCCACCTACCCGCACTCAGCCCATAACCCTCCACTCCTTTCCTGTCCATATACCTATCCAATTTTACCTTAAATGACACAACTGAACTGGCCTCTACTACTTCTACAGGAAGCTTGTTCCACACAGCTATCACTCTTTGAGTAAAGAAATATCCCCTCATGTTTCCCTTAAACTTCTGCCCCCTAACTCTCAAATCATGTCCTCTAGTTTGAATCTCCCCTACTCTCAATGGAAACAGCCTGTTCACGTCAACTCTATCTATCCCTCTCAAAATTTTAAATACCTTGATCAAATCCCCCCTCAACCTTCTACGCTCCAATGAATAGAAACCTAACTTGTTCAACCTTTCTCTGTAACTTAATTGCTGAAACCCAGGTAACATCCTAGTAAATCGTCTCGGCACTCTCTCTAATTTATTGATATCTTTCCTATAATTCGGTGACCAGAACTGCACACAATATTCCAAATTTGGCCTTACCAATGCCTTGTACAACTTTAGCATTACATCCCAACTTCTGTACTCAATGCTTTGATTTATAAAGGCCAGCGTTCCAAAAGCCCTCTTCACCACCCTATCTACATGAGACTCCACTTTCAGGGAACTATGCACAGTTATTCCTAGATCTCTCTGTTCCTCTGCATTCCTCAATGCCCTACCATTTACTCTGTCTGTTCTATTTGGATTATTCCTGCCAAAATGTAGAACCTCACACTTCTCAGCATTAAACTCCATCTGCCAACGTTCAGCCCATTCTTCTAACCGGCATAAATCTCCCTGCAAGCTTTGAAAATCCACCTCATTATCCACAACACCTCCTACCTTAGTATCATCGGCATACTTACTAATCCAATTTACCACCCCATCATCCAGATCATTTATGTATATTACAAACAACATTGGGCCCAAAACAGATCCCGGAGGCACCCCGCTAGTCACCGGCCTCCATCCCGATAAACAATTATCCACCACTACTCTCTGGCATCTCCCATCTAGCCACTGTTGAATCCATTTTATTACTCCAGCATTAATACCTAACGACTGAACCTTCTTAACTAACCTTCCATGTGGAACTTTGTCAAAGGCTTTGCTGAAGTCCATATAGACTACATCCACTGCCTTACCCTCGTCAACATTCCTCGTAACTTCTTCAAAACATTCAATAAGGTTTGTCAAACATGACCTTCCACGCACAAATCCATGCTGGCTACTTCTAATCAGATCCCGTCTATCCAGATAATTATAAATACTATCACTAAGAATACTTTCCATTAATTTACCCACCACTAATGTCAAACTGATAGGTCTATAATTGCTAGGCTTCCTTCTAGAACCCTTTTTAAACAATGGAACCACATGAGCAATACGCCAATCCTCCGGCACAATCCCCGTTTCTAATGACATATTAAAGATCTCCGTCAGAGCTCCTGCTATTTCTACACAAACTTCCCTCAAGGTCCTGGTGAATATCCTGTCAGGACCCGGAGATTTATCCACTTTTAAATTTCTTAAAAGTGCCAGTACCTCCACCTCTTTAATTGTCATAGGTTCCATAACTTCCTTACTTGTTTCCCACACCTTACACAATTCAATATCCTTCTCCTTAGTGAATACCGAAGAGAAGAAATCATTCAAAATCTCTCCCATCTCCTTCGGTTCCACACATAGCTGACCACTCTGATTCTCTAAGGGGCCAATTTTATCCCTCACTATCCTCTTGCTTTTAATATAACTGTAGAAACCTTTCGGATTTACTTTCACCTTATTTGCCAAACCAACCTCGTATCTTCTTTTAGCTTTTCTAATCTCTTTCTTAAGATTCCTTTTACATTCTTTATATTCCTCGAGCAATTCCTTTACTCCATGCTGCCTATCTCTATTGTAGACATCCCTCTTTTTCTGAACCAAATTTCTAATATCCCTTGAAAACCATAGTGCTTTCAAACCTTTAACCTTTCCTTTCACCCTAACAGGAACATAAAGATTCTGTACCCTCATAATTTCACCCTTAAATGACCTCCATTTCTCTATTACATCCTTCCCATAAAACAACTTGACCAATCCACTCTCTCTAAATCCCTTCGCATCCCCTCAAAGTTAGCCTCTCTCCAATCAAAAATCTCAACTCTAGGTCCAGTCCTGTCCTTCTGCATAATTATATTGAAGCTAATGCTATTGTGATCACTAGACCTGAAGTGCTCCCCAACACATACATCTGTCAGCTGACCTATCGCATTCCCTAACAGGAGATCCAACACTGCCCCATCTCTAGTCGGTACTTCTATGTATTGTTGCAAAAAACTATCCTGCACACATTTCACAAACTCTAAACCATCCAGCCCTTTTACAGAATGAGCTTCCCAGTCTACGTGTGGAAAATTAAAATCTCCCACAATCACCACCTTGTGTTTACTACAAATATCTGCTATCTCCTTACACATTTGCTCTTCCAACTCACGCACCCCATTAGGTGGCCTATAATACACTCCTATCAGTGTTACTGCACCTTTCCCATTCTTCAATTCCACCCAAATGGCCTCCCTAGAGGAGCTCTCTAATCTATCCTTCCAAAGCACCGCCATAAGATTTTCTCGGACAAGCAATGCAACACCTCCTCCTCTGGCCCCTCCTACTCTATCACAGCTGAAGCAACTAAATCCAGGAATATTTAGTTGCCAATCACACCCTTCCTGCAACCATGTTTCACTAATAGCTACAACATCATAATTCCAGGTATCAATCCACGCTTTAAGCTCATCCACCTTTCTTACAATGCTCCTAGCATTAAAATAGATACATTTAAGATACTCTCCATCTCCTCCTCTCTTTCCATCCCTAACAATGCATTCAAATTTATTATCCTTTTCTTTCTTCTCCCCTACATCTTCGGGCTGAGCGCATCCCTTCTCCATCACCTGCCTTTCCTCCCTCACACACTGTCTATTTACTTGCTCCACTGGTGAACTAACCTCCTCTCCCATAGTCTCCTCAAATAGTCTCCCGCCCCCCCCCCCATCTTACTAGTTTAAAGTCCGCCCTGCAGCCCTAGCAAACCTCCCCGCTAGGATATTGGTCCCCCCACGATTCAAGTGTAACCCGTCCTTCTTGAACAGGTCACTCCTGCCCCAGAAGAGGTCCCAATGATCCAGAAACAAATCCCTGCCCCCTGCTCCAATCCCACAGCCACACATTCATCCTCCACCTAATTCTATTCCTATTCTCACTGTCGCGTGGCACAGGCAGTAATCCCGAGATTACTATCTTTGCGGTCCTTCTTCTTAACTGCCTTCCTAACTCCCTATACTCTCGTTTCAGGACCTCTTCCCCTTTCCTTCCTATGTCATTGGTACCTACATGTACCACGACCTCTGGCTCTTCACCCTCCCACTTCAGGATACCTTGGACGCGATCAGAAACGTCCCGAACCCTGGCACCAAGGAGGCAAATTACCATCCGGGACTCCCGGTCACCTCCACAGAAACGCCTGTCTGAGCCCCTGACTATTGAGTCCCCTATTACTATGGACCTCTTTCTTCTAACCCTACCCTTCTGAGCTACAGGGCCGTCCTCTGTGCCGGAGGCCCGGCCACTGTCACTTCCACCAGGTAGGCAGTCCCCCCCAACAGTACTCAAACATGAGTACTTATTGACAAGGGGTACAGCCACTGGGGTGCTCTCTAGTACCTGCCTCTTCCCCTTCCTGACCATGACCCACCTATCTGCCTCCCGTGGCCCCGGAGTGACCACCTGCCTGTAACTCCTCTCTATCACCTCCTCACTCTCCCTGACCAGGCAAAGGTCATCGAGCTGCAGCTCCAGTTCCATAACTCGGTCCCTCAGGAGCTGCAGTTCCAGTTCCATAACTCGGTCCCTCAGGAGCTGCAGTTTGGTGCACCTGGCGCAGATGTGGACATCCGGGAGGCTCGGAGACTCCAGGATCTCCCACATCCGACACCGAGAACAACAAGCTGCCCTCACACTCATACCTCCCAAATAACTGAAAATACAAGAACTAAAAGATAAGCCTACTGTGCCCTCTTCCGCCTAAGCCCTCTGAGCCCAAGCCCTACACTCTGCGCCCGGCCCACTCCCAAGCCCTACACTCTGCGCCCGGCTCACTCCCAAGCCCTACACTCTGCGCCCGGCTCACTCCCAAGCCCTACACTCTGCGCCCGGCTCACTCCCAAACCCTACACTCTGCGCCCGGCTCACTCCCTAACCCTACACTCTGTGCCCGGCTCACTCCCAAGCCCTACACTCTGCGCCCGGCTCACTCCCAAGCCCTACACTCTGCGCCCGGCTCACTCCCAAGCCCTACACTCTGCGCCCGGCCCACTCCCAAGCCCTACACTCTGCGCCCGGCTCACTCCCTAACCCTACACTCTGCGCCCGGCTCACTCCCAAACCCGCTTCTTAAGGTGGCGTTCTTTATATATCTTCCCTCCTTCCCGGGCCTCCTTCACGTGCCTGCGCAGTCCCGCCTCTCAGAACTCCGATCTGAGAAGCAATTGGACAATTTGAAAATGGCCGCCGCCGCACTTCCTCTCAAGCCTCGCTGTCCTCTTCCAAAACTGAAAGTAGACGTGCATCTCCTACCGTTTTTGAAATAAAGACAGTCAGGAGGAGAGTGATGATGATAATATCTTGAAGGATAACAGAATTTTCAGTGCTTTAAAATAATAACTGTTACTATTAAAAAAGCTGTATTTTATTCATTTAATTTTCAGTGTTTTAAAAGACATTTCAATAAATAGCTAAATACCATGGGACTTCAAAGACAGATATTTTGTTGTAATGCATTTGTTCATTTTCAATTGAAATTAAAGCACATGTTTTCTACATATCCCATGATATTTTATTTTCTGTTATGAGGTGTATTACCAAAACACTCTGTCCATCTGCTCCTGGTCCGGCCCCCCTGTCAAATTTTAGAACCCTTTGTGGCCCTCAAGTCAAAAAGTTTGCCCACCCCTGGGCTAGGGGGAAGGTGGAGAATTATGGGAAATAAAAGAGAAAGAAAGGTAGGGCTGGGGAGAGATTATAGTGAGGGGGGAAAAAGAGAGAAAAAGAACCAGACTAAAATTATAGATGGAGATGGGGGTAAGGGGGGGCAGGGGTATCAACGGAGGCCTGTGAGTTGGATGTTCATGCCGGCAGGTAGGAGGCTGCCTAGGCGGGAGATAAGGTATTGCTCCATCGACCTGCATGTGGCCTCATCTTGACTCCAGCCTAGGCAGCCTCCTACCTGCCAGCATGAACATTCAACTCACAGACCTCTGTTGATACCCCTGCCCCCCATCCCTATCTATAATTTTGGTCTGGTTCTCTTTCTCTCTCTTCCCCCCCCCCCCCACTATAATCTCCCCCCAGCCCTACCTTTCTTTCTCTTTTATTTCCCATAATTCTCCATCTTCCCCCAGCCCATTTCCCTCCAGCCTATCACTTCCCAGCTCTCTACTTCATCCCTCCCCCCACTTCTTATTCCCCCTCGACCATCCCATGTTACTTCACTCCTGATGAAGGGTTTTGGCCCGAAACGTTGTCACTACCTCCTCCCATAGATGCTGTCTGGCCTGCTGAGTTCTGACAGCATTTTGTGTTTTTATTTCCAGCATCTGCAGATTCAATCGTGTTGCCTTTCAACACACACAAAATGCTGGTCGGCTACAGTGTGAACTGGCCACAGTCCCATACAGTGTGTACTGACACCGTCTGGTATAATGTGAACTGACCACAATCTGGTACAGAGTGAACTGGCCAGAGTCTGTTACAGTGTGAACTGGCCACAGTCCCATACAGTGTGAACTGACACCGTCTGGTATAATGTGAACTGACCACAATCCGGTACAGAGTGAACTGACCCCAGGTCAGTATGTTGTTAATTGATCATGGTTTGGTGCAGTGTGAACTTTTTTTTAACAAGACTGTAAGTTTATTTGTATCACATATAACCAAGGTACGGACATTCAATATTTATAAGACAGTAAGCATACTCAAATTAAAATATAGTTACTATCATCTTTAAAACAGTCTATACCGCGGGGAGACCACCGCTTACGGAAATCCCCTACTATACCCATTGCGACCGCTGCTCTCTCTCCCAGGACAGCCGGGCATGGACGAATCCTCGGAAAGGGGGCAGGAAGTTGGCCCGGACAGCACCCACTATCTTCCGCCGCCTCGACCTATGCATAGCCAACTTGGCCAGTCCCAGGACCTGGAGATCCAGATCCTCCTCTCACCCCACCCCCTTCCGAACTGGGTGCCCGTAGACGAGGAACGCGGGACTAAAGTTCAGCCAGAACCTCAGCAGCAGCTCCCTGAGAAGCTCAAAGAGTGGCTGCAACCTCTCCTATTCCGCGTAAGCGTGGTACACCGACTCCTCCCGCCCACAGAATGGACAGCAGGACGGGGTGTCGGTGAACCTGCTCAGGGCTCTGCTGCATCTCCGTGTACAGACACTGGGGATGTCCTCCACTACGATGGTAGACAGACCGCCAAGGTGAGTCCGCTCAGCAGACGAAGGCCATGAAGTGGGAGGTGAGCAGGGGCAGCCCGTGCGAGAAGTGGTTCGGAGTGTCACGGTGGGAAGCCCCGGAAGGCAGCTCACATTGTGCAGGACTCCTCACCCTGCCCTGATGAGGGCAGACCTCATACCCTCCACAGTTCCTGGTAGACATAGGGTAGTTCCCTCAGAGCAGCATGGCCGACGCCATCTTCCGGCGTCTGTGTGTCCTCCTGCAGGCAGAGAAAGCGTGTGGTCAACGCGGGCCATCTCGGAGGATGGGCGCTGGTCAGGTATCTCTGCAGATACCAAGGACTGACCACCCTCTGTGACCAGAGACCTAATGCTTCCTGGAAGTCCACTAGCCTCTTCTGGGTCCTGGACACAAACCCCGTGGGTGGGGACCAATGCAGACGGCTGGTGCCATTCCATAGAGGACCCACCTGGAGAGGACCTGAGGAGGAAGGTAAAGCTGCGCGTGCGGGTTTAAAAAGCGGCCCACTTTCGGGAGCTGGGCTTCAGCGCGAGGACTTGGACAAGAAGCCGGCTTTCAGAAATCAGTGAGTCTGAGTACGTGCTTTTCATTTATTCTGTCTAATCTGGGATCAGGTGATGGGGGAGACAGTCAGAGCAGTGGTGTGCTCCGTATGCAGTATGTGGGAGGTCAGAGTCAACACTGTTGACCTGCAAAAGGTGCGTCCAGCTGCAGCTCCTATCAGACCGAGTTAGGGAACTGGAGCAGGAGCTGGATGAACTACGGATCATTCGGGAGGCAAGGGAGAGATAGATAGGAGTTATCGGGAGGTAGTCACACCAAAAAACCAAGAAGTAGGCAGATGGGTGACAGTCAAGAGAGGCAGGGGGAACAGACAGAGAGAGCAGAGCACCCCTGTGGCTGCTCCCAACAACAATAAGTATACCGTTTTGGGGACTGTTGGTGGGGATGACCTACCAGGAACAAGCTGCAGTGGTCCTGTCTCTGGCACTGAGGTTGGACCCTCGACTAGGAAGGGGAGGTGGGAAGAGAAGAGAGCGGTAGTGATAGGGGATTCTATAGTCAGGGGGGCAGATAGGAGATTTTGTGGGGAAGATCGGGAGTCTCAGATGGTATGTTGCCTCCCTGGTGCCAGGGTCCGAGACATCTCAGATCGGGTGCAGGCTATTCTTGAGAGGGAGGGCAAGAACCTAGATGTTGTGGTCCATGTAGGGACCAACGATGTAGGTAGGATGAGTGAGGGGGTCCTGCATAGGGAGTTCAGGGAGTTAGGTGTGAAGCTGAAGAGCAGGACCTCCAGGGTAACAATCTCAGGATTGCTACCTGTGCCACGTGCGTGTGAGGCAAGGAACAGAAAGATTATACAGATTAATACGTGGCTGAGAGGATGGTGCAGGAGGGAGGGCTTCAGGTTTGTAGATAATTGGTCTTTGTTCCAGGGAAGGTGGGATCTGTTCCGAAGGGACGGTTTACACCTGAACTGGAGCGGTACTAACATTCTTGCAGGGAAGTTTGCTAGTGCTTCTTGGGGGGGGGGGGGGGTTTAATTTAAATTTGCAGGGGGCGGGGATCCAGAATGTGAGAGAGGATAGCGAGAGAAAGAATAAGGGACAGGTGGGGACTACACGGTTCCAGAATATTAAGTGTGTAGTAGAGGAAGGTGAGGCGGAACAAATGATAAGGAGGACACATGTACAGAGGGATGGTCTGATGGAACATGGAGTTAAATGTGTTGAAAGAATAAGTAAATGTAGGAAGGACAACAAAATTCTAGGGGCGTATAGCCCGATGGGAGTCCGGGGAGCTGGATTAAGCACAACAGGCAGTGATTCAAACAGAGAGAGGAGAAATGGGCTAAAAATTCTATATCTGAATACACGGTGTCAGAAACAAGGCGGATGAGCTTGAAGCTCAGGTGCGAATGGGTAACTATGATGTTGTTGGGATAACGGAGACATGGCTGCAGGGACTTCAGACCTGGGAAATGAATGTACAAGGGTATATGTACTATCGTAGGGGCAGAAATGTGGGCAGAGGGGGTGGGGTGGCCCTGTTGGTGAGGAATGAGATTCAGTCCTTTGCAAGGGGGGGACATAGGGTCAGGAGAAGTAGAGTGTGTGTGGATAGAACTGAGGAACAGTAAGGGCAAAAGGACCCAAATGGGTGTTGTCTACAGGTCACCAAACAGTAGCATGGATATTGGGTGCAAGTTGAATAGGGAGTTAACATTGGCATGTGGCAAAGGTAATGTCGCAGTAGTTATGGGGGATTTCAATACGCAGGTGAACTGGGAGAATCAGGTTGGTGCTGGACCTACTGTCTATTGATCAATAAAGCCCTCCCCCAGTATGAGATCGCACAAAGGAGGCCTGACCAGCGCCCCAGCCAGGCAGAAATCTTTATCTCCAACTCCCACCAGTTCACTGATCAGGCCTCCTCTGTCAAACTCAGGTAGACCCCCAAGTAGAGGAGGTGCATGGTGCTTACAGTGGTGTGGCACAACGTGAACTGACCACGGTCCCATACAGTTCGAACTGACCAGTCTGGTACAGTATGAACTGACCATGGTCCAGTACAACGTGAGATGACTGAAGTCCAGCACAGTGGGAATTGACAATAGTCCGGTACAGTGTGAACTGAACACTGTAATCTGTATCTAAGGTTAGATTTTGAGATACAGCATGGTAACGGGTCTTTCTGACCCAATGAGCCTGTGTCACCCCTTCACACCCACTGTGCAGAGTGCAATGCTGGACGGAATAAATGACTTCCACACAAGGTTGCCCAATTCATCCGAGGTCATTTAATATACATGAGTCTTTTGTCATTCTCTGTGGTGTAACAAGTTCCCTCTGCCCCAGTCCCAGCCAGGCTTTGTGAGACGTTTCACAGCTACCCCAGCTTACAATGAGGAGCGGCTGTTTGAGTACAGGCCTCATGTTTCCCACAGCATGAAGGTCTTGCAGAGAGTCTGGGGCCACTGCTGGTCACCTGGGAGCCAGCCCCATCGATTCTGACAGTGATTAGGGCGGTGGTGAGACTCCGGGGAGCCTGGCCATCTCTGTGACTACTGACCTCAGTCTCTTGTCACACACCATTTCATCTCAGCGTTTACAAAGTCTTCCCTAAATCCGCAATGTACAATGGAATTCGATGGCCACTTCCTGTCTGACTGGACCATGGCCTGGGCTTTTGCTGGAGGCAGGGGTCCCGGGTCAGTTGTCCTGCTCCCCGATGGAGGACACTTCCAGGTTCTTCTTCTGCACCAGCCCAGAGACGAAAGCCGACAGGGTCCGCTGTGCACTTTGCTTCCTCATCCACTTGTGCTTCACCCCCTCTTCCACTCTGCCGGTCAGGAAGTAGGTCTCCACTTTTCCCTGTGTCTCCGACACACCCTTCACGTAGATGGGCCCCCGGTACTGCAGGGCGAATCCGTGAAGGTGGAGGATCTGCTGGGTCTGGGCGGGCACCTGGACCCTGCCACTGACCCCTGTGCTGTCCATGCGGCTTGCCAAGTTCACCGTCGTGCCCCAGATGTCAAACTGGGGCTTCTTTGCGCCGATCACCCCGGAGATTGCCGGCCCATGGCTGAACCCTGCGACAGGAGCGAGAGGTGTCAGCTCACAGGGCCTGGGACAGGGTACAGGGGAGACAGCAAGGTGACTGTAGAGAGGAGAGGCAGAGGTGTACAGTCAGGGGTAAAGGAGCAAACCGAGGGTGGGGCTGACAAGGCCATACAGCCTGTCCAATCTGCTCTGCCTTTGAATCATGGCTGTCTTATCCCTCTCTTCTCCCTTCCCCCTATAACCTTTGATGCCCTGGTTAAACAAGAACCAATCAACCGTCACTTTTAATATAACCAATGACTTGGGCTCCACAGTCGTCTGTGGCAACGAAATCTGCAAATTCACCACCCTCCAGTTCAAGAAATTCCTTCTCGTCTCTGTTGTAAATATCCCTCCATTGTGAGGCCATGCCCGCTGGCTTGAGAACTCCTCACTACAGGAAACAAGCCCCCCACATCCAGTTTGCTCAGGCTTTTCAACACTTGAAAGGTTTCAATGAGACCCCCTCATTCATCAATACTCGATAGGTTTCAATGAGATAGCCCCATTCATCAACACTCGATAGATTTCAGTGAGATACCCCCCCATTCATCAATATTCAATAGGTTTCAATGAGACCCCCCCATTCATCAATATTCAATAGGTTTCAATGAGACCCCTCCATTCATCAATATTCAATAGGTTTCAGTGAGATACCCTCCCATTCATCAATATTCAATAGGTTTCAATGAGACCCCCCCATTCATCAACACTCGATAGATTTCAATGAGATACCCCCCATTCATCAACACTCGATAGATTTCAATGAGACCCCCCCATTCATCAACACTCGATAGATTTCAATGAGATACCCCCCATTCATCAACACTCGATAGATTTCAATGAGATACCCCCCATTCATCAACACTCGATAGGTTTCAATGAGATACCCCGCCTCCATTCATCTAAACTCCGGTGAGTACAGGCTGAGAGCCATCAAACACTCCTCATACATTAACCCTTTCATTCCCAGGAACATTCTTTTAGATAACGGTCCCAAAACTGCTCACAATCCTTCAGGTCTGACCAATGCTTTATAAATGCTCAGCATTCCATCCTTGCTGGTATTTCTGGCATACATCACTGGGTAAAGGTGCAAAACAAGTGGCAATGGCCCTGTGTTCCACATCAGCGTGTGATGTTGAAGAAAGGCAAGCCCGAACCACCAAACAAAACCAGTTAATTTCCCCAAGCAGTATTGCTGATCAATACGTCCGCACACTGATCAACGCGTCCGCACACTGATCAAGACATCCATATAATCATATAACGAACACAGCACGGAGGCAGGCCATCTCGGCACTCCTAGTCCGTGCTGAACTCTTAATCTCACCTAGTCCCACCTACCCGCACTCAGCCCATAACCCTCCACTCCTTTCCTGTCTACATACCTATCCAATTTTACCTTAAATGACACAACTGAACTGGCCTCTACTACTTCTACAGGAAGCTCATTCCACACAGCTATCACTCTCTGAGTAAAGAAATACCCCCTCGTGTTTCCCTTAAACTTCTGCCCCCTAACTCTCAAATCATTTCCTCTCGTTTGAATCTCCCCTACTCTCAATGGAAACAGCCTATTCACGTCAACTCTATCTATCCCTCTCAAAATTTTAAATACCTCGATCAAATCCCCCCTCAACCTTCTACGCTCCAATGAATAGAGACCTAACTTGTTCAACCTTTCTCTGTAACTTGTGCTGAAACCCAGGTAACATCCTAGTAAATCGTCTCGGCACTCTCTCTAATTTATTGATATCTTTCCTATAATTCGGTGACCAGAACTGTACACAATATTCCAAATTTGGCCTTACCAATGCCTTGTACAATTTTAACATTACATCCCAACTTCTGTACTCAATGCTTTGATTTATAAAGGCCAGCATTCCAAAAGCCTTCTTCACCACCCTATCTACATGAGACTCCACCTTCAGGGAACTATGCACTGTTATTCCTAGATCTCTCTGTTCCACTGCATTCCTCAATGCCCTACCATTTACCCTGTATGTTCTATTTGGATTATTCCTGCCAAAATGTAGAACCTCACACTTCTCAGCATTAAACTCCATCTGCCAACGTTCAGCCCATTCTTCTAACCGGCATCAATCTCCCTGCAAGCTTTGAAAACCCATCTCATTATCCACAACACCTCCTACCTCAGTATCATCAGCATACTTACTAATCCAATTTACCAGCCCAACATCCAGATCATTTATGTATATTACAAATAACATTGGGCCCAAAACAGATCCCTGAGGCACCCCGCTAGTCACCGGCCTCCATCCCGATAAACAATTATCCACCACTACTCTCTGGCATCTCCCATCCAGCCACTGTTGAATCCATTTTATTACTCCAGCATTAATATCTAATGACTGAACCTTCTTAACTAACCTTCCATGTGGAACTTTGTCAAAGGCTTTGCTGAAGTCCATATAGACTACATCCACTGCCTTACCCTCGTCAACATTCCTCGTAACTTCTTCAAAAAATTCAATAAGGTTTGTCAAACATGACCTTCCACGCACAAATCCATGCTGGCTACTCCTAATCAGATCCTGTCTATCCAGATAATTATAAATACTATCTCTAAGAATACTTTCCATTAATTTACCCACCACTGATGTCAAACTGACAGGTCTATAATTGCTAGGCTTACTTCTAGAACCCTTTTTAAACAATGGAACCACATGAGCAATACGCCAATCCTCCGGCACAATCCCCGTTTCTAATGACATCTTAAGGATCTCCATCAGAGCTCCTGCTATTTCTACACAAACTTCCCTCAAGGTCCTGGGGAAGATCCTGTCAGGCCCCGGAGATTTATCCACTTTTAAATTTCTTAAAAGCGCCAGTACCTCCACCTCTTTAATTGTCATAGGTTCCATAACTTCCTTACTTGTTTCCCACACCTTACACAATTCAATATCCTTCTCCTTAGTGAATACCGAAGAGAAGAAATCGTTCAAAATCTCTCCCATCTCCCTCGGCTCCACACATAGCTGACCACTCTGATTCTCTCAGGGGCCAATTTTATCCCTCACTATCCTCTTGCTTTTAATATAACTGTAGAAACCTTTCGGATTTACTTTCACCTTATTTGCCAAACCAACCTCGTATCTTCTTTTAGCTTTTCTAATCTCTTTCTTAAGATTCCTTTTACATTCTTTATATTCCTCGAGCAATTCCTTTACTCCATGCTGCCTATATCTATTGTAGACACCCCTCTTTTTCCGAACCAAATTTCTAATATCCCTTGAAAACCATGGTGCTTTCAAACCTTTAACCTTTCCTTTCACCCTAACAGGAACATAAAGATTCTGTACCCTCATAATTTCACCCTTAAATGACCTCCATTTCTCTATTACATCCTTCCCATAAACCAACTTGACCCAATCCACTCTCTCTAAATCCCTTCGCATCTCCTCAAAGTTAGCCTTTCTCCAAACAAAAATCTCAACTCTAGGTCCAGTCCTGTCCTTCTCCATAATTATATTGAAGCTAATGCTATTGTGATCACTGGACCCGAAGTGCTCCCCAACACATTCATCTGTCAGCTGACCTATCACATTCCCTCACAGGAGATCCAACACTGCCCCATCTCTAGTCGGTACTTCTATGTATTGTTGCAAAAAACTATCCTGCACACATTTCACAAACTCTAAACCATCCAGCCCTTTTACAGAATGAGCTTCCCAGTCTACATGTGGAAAATTAAAATCTCCCACAATCACCACCTTGTGTTTACTACAAATATCTGCTATCTCCTTACATATTTGCTCTTCCAACTCATGCTCCCCATTAGGTGGCCTATAATACACTCCTATCAGTGTTACTACACCTTTCCCATTCCTCAACTCCACCCAAATAGCCTCCCTAGAGGAGATCTCTAATCTATCCTTCCAAAGCACCACCATAAGATTTTCTCGGACAAGCAATGCAACACCTCCTCCTCTGGTCCCTCCTACTCTATCACACCTGTAGCAACTAAATCCAGTAATATTTAGTTGCCAATCACACCCTTCCTGCAACCATGTTTCATTAATAGCTACAACATCATAATTCCAGGTATCAATCCACGCTTTAAGCTCATCCACCTTTCTTACAATGCTCCTAGCATTAAAATAGATACATTTAAGATACTCTCCATCTCCTCCTCTCTTTTCATCCCTAACAATGCATTCAAATTCATTATCCTTTTCTTTCTTCTCCCCTACATCTTCGGGCTGAGCGCATCCCTTCTCCATCACCTGCCTTTCCTCCCTCACACACTGTCTACTTACTTGCTCTACTGGTGAACTAACCTCCTCTCCCATAGTTTCCTCAAATTGATTCCCACCCCCCCCCCATCTTACTAGTTTAAAGTCTGCCCTGTAGCCCTAGCAAACCTCCCCGCTAGGATATTGGTTCCCCAGGATTCAAGTGTAACCCGTCCTTCTTGAACAGGTCACGCCTGCCCCAGAAGAGGTCCCAATGATCCAGAAACTTGAATCCCTGCCCCCTGCTCGAATCCCTCAGCCACGCATTCATCCTCCACTTAATTCCATTCCTACTCTCACTGTCGCGTGGCACAGGCAGTAATCCCGAGATTACTACCTTTGCAGTCCTTCTTCTTATCAACACTTCCACACGCTGATCAACACGTCCGCACGCTGATCAACACGTCCGCACGCTGATCAACACATCCACACGCTGATCAACACGTCCACATGCTGATCAACACGTCCTCACGCTGATTCACACATCCACACGCTGATCAACACTTCCACACACTGATCAAGACGTCCACACACTGATCAACACGTCCTCACGCTGATCAAGATGTCCGCACGCTGATCAACACGTCCGCACGCTGATCAACACGTCCGCACGCTGATCAACACGTCCGCACTCTGATCAACACGTCCGCACGCTGATCAACACATCCACACGCTGATCAACACGTCCGCACGCTGATCAACACGTCCGCACTCTGATCAACACGTCCGCACGCTGATCAACACATCCACACGCTGATCAATACGTCCACACGCTGGCAACCACCACAACATTAGCATTTCCTGTCTGAGTCAGACACTGCTGTTTCTAGCATCACTTCAAGACATACAATCAATCTATATCTATCTATCTTCCTACATATATATCAAAATTTCTGTTACTATGAATAGTTGAGTGAGTAGAAGATGAACTGATCTCCAGAAATCATAAAGTCAAGTCACTTTTATTGTCATTTTGACCATAACTGCTGGTACAGTGCATAGTAAAAATGAGACAACGTTTTTCAGGACCATGGGGTTACATGACACATTACAAAAACTAGACTGATCTACGTAAGAAAAACAACACAGAAAAAAAACATAAAACAACTACATGATAGTACAGACCTACCCAGGACTGCATAAAGTGCACAAAAGATTGCAGGCATTACAATAAATAATAAACAGGACAATAGGGCAGTAAGGTGTCAGTCCAGGCTTTGGGTATTGAGGAGTCTGACAGCTTGGGGGAAGAAACTGTTACACAGTCTGGTCATGAGAGCCTGAATGCTTTGGTGTCTTTTCCCAGACAGCAGGAGGGAGAAGAGATTGAATGAGGGGTGCATGGGGTCCTTCATAATGTTGTTTGCTTTGCAGATGCAGCATGTATTGTAAATGTCTGTAATGGCGGGAAGAGAGACCCCGATGATCTTCTCAGCTGACCTCACTATCCGCTGCAGGGTCTTGCGATCCGAGATGGTGCAATTTCTAGACCAGGCTGTGATGCAGCTGCTCAGGATGCTCTCAATACAACCCCTGTAGAATGTGATGAGGATGGGGGGTGGGAGATTCACTGCTCTCGATACAACCCCTGTAGAATGTGATGAGGATGGGGGGTGGGAGATTCACTGCTCTCGATACAACCCCTGTAGAATGTGATGAGGATGGGGGGGGTGGGAGATGGACATTCCTCAGCCTTCGCAGAAAGTAGAGACGCTGCTGGGCTTTCTTTGCTATGGAACTGGTGTTGAGGGACCAGGTGAGATTCTCCATCAGGTGAACACCAAGAAATCTGGAGCTCTTAACGATCTCTACCGAGGAGCTGTCGATGTTCAGCGGGGAGTGGTCGCTCCCTGCCCTCCTGACGTCAACAACCATTTGATGTTGGAGAGAGTTCAGAGAAGACTCACTAGGATGATTCCTGGAATGCAGGTACTAACATATGAGGAGCGTTTGTTGGCTCTTGGACTGTATTCATTAGCGTATAGAAGAATGAGAGGGGATCTCATAGGAACATTTCGAATGTTGAAAGGGTTGGACAGAGTAGATGTGAAAAAGCTGTTTCCCTTGGTGGGTGAGTCCAGGACAAGAGGTCACAGTCATAGAATTATAGAGGATACCCATTTAAAACAGAGATGAGGAGAAATTTTTTTAACCAGAGGGTCGTGGATTTATGGAATTCATTGCCACACCTGTCATTGAGGGTGTTTAAGGAGGAGATTGATAGGTATCTAATTAGTCAGGGTATCAAGGGATATGCAGAAAAAGCCGGAAATTGGAACTAGGTGGGAGAATAGTTTAGCTCATGGTGGAGTGGCGGAGCAGACTCGATGGGCCGAATGGCCTACTTCTGCTCCTTTGTCTTGTGAATCTTGTGATCTCTTTTGTTTTGTTCACATTCAGAGACAGGTTGTTGGATCTGCATCAGTCTGTTAGCCGCTGCACCTCCTCTCTGTAAGCTGACTCGTCGTTCTTGCTGATGAGACCCACCACGGTCGTGTCATCAGCGAACTTGATGATGTGGCTCGAGCTGTGTGTTGCAGCACAGTCGTGGGTCAGCAGAGTGAACAGCAGTGGACTGAGCACACAGCCCGGGGGAGACTCCTGCTCAGTGTGATAGTGTTGAGGATGCTGCTCCCGATCCAGACTGTCTGAGGTCTCCCAGTCAGGAAGTCTAGGATCCAGTTGCAGAGGGAGGTGTTCATGCCCAGTAGGCTCAGCTTTCCAACCAGTTTCTGAGGGATGATTGTGTTGAATGCTGAACTGAAGTCTATGAACAGCATCCAAATGTATATGTCCTTTTTGTCCAGGTGGGTTAGGGCCAGGTGGAGGGTGATGGCAATGGTGTCATCTGTTGAGCAGTTGGGACGGTACGCAAACTGCAGGGGGTCCAGTGAGGGGGGCAGCAGGGTCTTGATGTGCCTCATGACGAGCCTCTCAAAGCACTTCATGATGATGGATGTGAGTGCAACGGGACGGTAGTCATTTAGGCAGGACACTGAAGACTTCTTCGGCACAGGGACGATGGTGGCGGCCTTGAAGCACGGAACGGTGGTGCTGCTCAGGGAGATGTTGAAGATGTCAGTAAGAACAGATGAAACATTCTTTTCATTATTTTAAGCAAGATTAATGTATTATTTTTGTTTTGTACAATTTTAGAGTGAAAAAAAGGAAAGGAGCACCATGCAAAATGTTGGGCACCCCTAGAGATTTGAGCTCTCAGATAACTTTTACCAAGGTCTCAGACCTTAATTAGCTTGTTCGGGCTATGGCTTGTTCACAATCATCGTTTGGAATGGCCAGGTGATGCAAATTTCAAAGCTTTATAAATACCCTGACTCCTCAAACCTTGTCCCAACAATCAGCAGCCATGGGCTCCTCTAAGCAGCTGCCTAGCACTCTGAAAATGAAAATAAATGATGCCCACAAAGCAGGAGAAGGCTATAAGAAGATAGCAAAGCATTTTCAGGTAGCCGTTTCCCCAGTACATAATGTAATTAAGAAGTGGCAGTTAACAGGAATGGTGGAGGTCTTCCAGTTGAGGTCTGGAAGACCAAGAAAGTGTTCTGAGAGAACTGTTCGTAGGATTGCTAGAAAGGCAAATCAAAACCCCAGTTTGACTGCAAAAGACCTTCAGGAAGATTTAGCAGACTCTGGAGTGGTGGTGCACTGTTCTACTGTGCAGTGACACCTGCACAAATATGACCCTCCTGGAAGAGTCATCAGAAGAAAACTTTTCCTGCATCCTCACCACAAAATTCAGCATCAAGAGTTTGCAAAGGAACATCTAAACAAGCCTGAAGCATTTTGCAAACAAGTCCTGTGGACTGATAAAGTTAAAATAGAACTTTTTGGCTGTAATGAGCAAAGGTATGTTTGGAGAAAAAAGGGTGTAGAATTTCATGAAAAGAACACCTCTCCAACTGTTAAGCACAGGGGTGGATTGATCATGCTTTGGGCTTGTGTTGCAGCCAATGGCACGGGGAACATTTCACTGATAGAGGGAAGAATGAATTCAATTAGATACCAGCAAATTCTGGAAGCAAACCTCACACTGTCTGTAAAAGAGCTGAAGATGAAAAGAGGCTGGCTTCTACAACAGGATAATGATCCTAAACACTCCTCAAAATCCACAATGGACTACCTCAAGAGGTGCAAGCTGAAGGTTTTGCCATGGCCCTCACAGTCCCCCAACCTAAATATCAACGAAAATCTGTGGATAGACCTCAAAAGAGCAGTGCATGCAAGACGGCCCAAGAATCTCACAGAACCAGAAGCTTTTTGCAAGGAAGAATGGGTGAAAATCCCCCAAACAAGAATTGAAAGACTCTTAGCTGGCTACAGAAAGCATTTACAAGCTGTGATACTTGCCAAAGGGGGTGTTACTAAGTACTGACCATGCAGGGTGCCCAAACTTTTGCTTCGGGCTCTTTTCCTTTTTTGTTATTTTGAAACTGTTAAAGATGGAAATAAAAAAGTAGTCTTGCTTAAAATATTAAAGAAATGTGTCATCTTTAACTTTATGTTTTTTTGAAAATTAGGCAATCTTTTACTCGCTTAGCTATTCACAGTAACAGAAATTTTGACCAGGGGTACCCAAACTTTTACATGCCATGGTATATATCTATACAGCTTGGCCAACTCTCCCTATAACTCAAGCCCTCTAATCCCGCCAACACCCTCAGAAATCTTTTCTGCTTCATGTTCCTTCACAGGGTGACCAGACGTGACATAGTACTCCGTGTGACCTCACCAACAACTGCAACACAATGTCCCAATTCTGATGGTCAATACCTTCCTCAGCCCAATTCACCAAATTATGAAGATCCCCCTGAAATCTACAAAAACCTTCGTCACTGTGAACAACAGCTCCTGCTTTTGTTTCATAGAACATTACATCACAGAACAGGACCTTTCCCCAATGATTACATCACAGTACAGGACATTTCCCCTGTGATTACAGCACAGTACAGGACATTTCCCCTGTGATTACATCACAGTACAGGACATTTCCCCTGTGATTACAGCACAGTACAGGAATTTTCCCAAAGATTACAGCACAGTACAGGAATTTTCCCCAATGATTACAGCACAGTACAGGACATTTGACCTACTATGTTGTGCCAACAAATCTTCCCACAAAATACGGGAAGAATTTAGGCAGCATCTATGCAAATGAAGAAACAGTCAACATTTCCGCCAAGACTGTTCATCAAGAGTGGAAAGTTGAGGGGGATGCATATGCTCCTTGGCATTCATTCCATTGTCATATCTTTTCCCTTCCTTTCCAGTGCTGATGAAGGGTTTTGGCCTGAAATGCTAACTGTTTATTCCTTTCTACAGATACTGCCTGAGCTGCTGAGTTCCTCCAGCTTTTTCTGTGTGTTGCTTCGGATTTCCACCATTAAGAACATATCTATTTATATACAGAAAGGTGGTCCCTAGGTACTTGGAGGTACATGATAAATTAGACTAAAGTTCGCCTCGTTTCCTTAAAATAAAATTTCCCTGGAAAATCTGTTAGAATTATTTATAGAAACAGCAAGCAAAGGAAAATTGGTGGACGTTGTGTACTTGGATTTTCAGATGGCCTTTCAGAAGGTGCCTGCCACACATGAGGCTGCTTAACAAGGTAAGAACCCGTGGCATTATAGGAAAGATACTAGCATGGATAGAGCACTGGTTGATTGGCAGAAGGCAAAGAGGGGCAATTAAGAACACAAAACCATAAGCAGAATTCGGTGATTCAGCCCATCGAGTCTGCTCTACCATTCCGTCATGGCTGACCCCAGATCCAACTCAACCCCATACATCTGCCTTCTCACAATATCCTTTGATGCCCTGACGGATCAGGAAATGATCAACTTTCGCTTTAAATATACCCACAGACTTGGCCCCCACCGCAGTCTGGCAGAGCATTCCACAGATTTACTGCTCTCTGGCTAAAAAGAGCCTCCTACCCCTGTTCTAAAGGGTCATCCCTCAAGTTTGAGGCTGTGCCCTCCAGTTCTGCATAGCCCCACCATAGGAAACATCCTCTCCACATCCACTCTATCCAGTCCTTTCAACATTCGGTAGGTTCCAATGAGATTCCCCTGCATTCTTCTAAATTCCAGTGAGCACAGGACCAAAGCTGTCAAATGCTCCTCATTTGTTAACCCCTTAATTCCCAGAATCATCCTCGTGAACTTCCTCAGGACACTCTCCAATGTCAGTATATCCTTTCCGAGATATTGGGTCCAAAACTGTTGATCATACTTCATGTATGGCCTGACTAGTATTTTATAAAGACTCAGCATTATCTCCTTGTTTTTATACTCTATTCCCCTTGAAATGAATGCCAACATTGCATCTGCCTTCTTTATCACAGCTAACCTGTAAATTAACCTTCTGGGAGTCTTGCACAAGGACTCCTAAGTCCCTCTGCACCTCCGATGTTCGAAACTTCTCCCCACTTAGATAACAGTCCCACAGTATTGTTCCTTTTACCAAAATGTATTATCATACATTTCCCAACACTATTCCAGCTGCCACTTTTTTGCCCATTCTTACAATTTGTCTAAGTCTTGTTGCAATCACATTGCTTCTTCAGCACTACCTACACTTCCACCTGTCTTCATATCAACTGCAAACTTTGCCACAAAGCCATCAATTCCATTATCCAAATCACTGACAAACAATGTAAGAAGAAGTGGTACCAATACCAGTCCCTGTGGAACACCACAGAAGGATGTGGAAACCATATAAAGGGTGTAAAGGAGATTTACAAGGATTTTGCCTGGACTGGGGAGCTTGCCTATGAGAACAGGTTGAGCGAACTCGGCCTTTTCTCCTTGGAGTGACGGAGGATGCGAGGTGACCTGATAGAGGTATATAAGATGATGAGAGGCATTGAACATGTGGATAGTCAGAGGCATTTTCCCAGGGCTGAAACGGTTGTCACAAGAGGACACAGGTTTAAGGTGCTGAGGAGTAGATACAAAGGAGATGTCAGGGGTAAGATTTTTTACTCAGAGAGTGGTGTGTGAGTGGAATGGGCTGCCAGCACCATTGGTGGAGGCGGATAAGATAGGGTCTTTTAAGAGACTTTTGCATAGGTGCATGGAGCTTAGAGAAATAAAGGGCTATAGGTAAACCTAGTAATTTCTCAGGTAGGGACATGTTCGGCACAAGCTTGTGGGCCGAAGGTCCTGTATTGTGCTGTAGGTTTTCTATGTTTCTATACACTGCATCTACTGCTCTACCCTCGTCAATGTGTTTAGTCACATCTTCAAAAAGTTCATTCAGGCTCGTAAGGGACAACCTGCCTTTGATAAAGCTATGTTGAATATTCCTAATCATATCATGCCTCTCCAAATGTTTATAAATCCTGCCTCTCAGGATCTTTTCCATCAACTTACCAACCACTGAAGTAAGACTCACTGGTGTATAATTTCCTGGGCTATCTCTACTCCTTTTCTTGAATAAGGGAACAACATCTGCAACCCTCCAATCCTCTGGAACCTCTTTCATCCCCATTGATGATGCAAAGATCATTGCCAGAGGCTCAGCAATCTCCTCCCTTGCCTCCCAGAGTAGCCTGGGGTACATCTCGTCTGGTCCCAGTGATTTATCCAACTTGATGCTTTCCAAAATCTCCAGCACGTCATCTTTCTTAATATCTATATGTTCAAGCTTTTCAGTCCGCTGTAAGTCATCCCTAAAATTGCCAAGATCCTTTTCTGTAGTGAATACTGAAGCAAAGTATTCATTAAGTACCTCCACTATCTCCTCTGGTTCCATACACACTTTTTGAATGTCACACTTGATTGGTCCTATTCTCTTGTGTCTTATCCTCTTGCTCTTCACATACTTGTAGAATGTCTTGGGGTTTTCCTTAATCCTGTCTGCCAAGGCCTTCTCATTCTTAAACTGCTTCCTGCTAGACTTATAATCCTATAGATCTGTATCATTAAGTAGTTTTTTGAATCTTTTGTAAGCATTTTCTTTTCTTCTTGACTAGATTTACAATAGCCTTTGTACACCATGTTTCCTGTACCATACCATCCTTTCCTTGTCTCATTGGAACGTACTTATGCAGAACACCACACAAATATCCCCTGAACATTTGCCACATCTCTGTTGTACATTTCCTTGAGAATATCCGTTCCCAATTTATGCTTCCAAGTTCCTGCCCGATCACCTCATATTTCCCCTTCCTCCAATTAAACGTTTCCCTAACTTGTCTGTTCCTATCCCTCTCCAATACTATGGTAAAGGAAATAGAATTGTGATCACTATCTCCAAATGTTTACCCCACTGAGAGATTTGACACCTGATGAGGTTCATTTCCCAATACCAGATCAAGTACAGCCTCTCCTCTTGTAGGCTTATCTACATATTGTGTCAGGAAATCTTCCTGAACACATCTAACAAACCACCCCATCTAAACCCCTAGTTCTAGAGAGATGCCGATCAATGTTTGGGAGATTAAAATCTCTCACCACAGCAACCCTGTTATTATTACACCTTTCCAGAATCAGTTTCCCTACCTGCTCCTTGATATCCCTGTTACTATTGAGTGGACTATAAAAAACTTCCAGTATGGTTATTGACCCCTTCCTGCTCCTAACCTCCACCCACAGAGACTCAGTAGACAATCCCTTCCTGACCTCCACCTTTTCTGCAGCCGTAACACTATCTCTGATCAACAGTGCCACGCCCTCACCTCTTTTGCCTCCCTCACAGACCTTTCTGAAACACCTACAGCCTCACACTCTAAGTAACCATTCCTGGGGCCCTCTGACATCCAAGTCTCTGTAATGGCCACAACATTGTAGCTCCAGGTACTGATTCACACTCTAATCTCACCCTCTTTATTCATAATACTCCTTGCTTTAAAATAGACACATTTCAAACTATCGGTCAAAGCATGACTTTTCTCTATTACCTGCCTATCCTCCCTCTCGCACTGTCTCCAAGTTTTCTCTATCTGTGAGCCAACTGCCTCTTCCTTCATCTCTTCAGTTCAATTTGCACCCAGCAATTCTAGTTTAAACTCTCCCCAATAGCTGTAGCAAACGTCCCTGCCAGGATATTGGTCCCTTGGGATTCAAGTGCAACCCGTCCTTTTTGTACAGACCCACCTACCCAAAAAGAGGTCCCAATAATCCAGAAATCTGAATCCCTGCCCCCTGCTCCAATCCCTCAGCCAAGCATTTATCCTCCACCTCACTCTGTTCTTATACTCACTGTCACGTGGCACTGGCAATAATCTGGAGATTACTACCTTTGAGATCCTGCTTTTCATCTTCCTTCCTAACTCCCTGTAGTCTATTTTCAGGATCTACTCCCTTTTCTTACCTATGTCGTTGGTACCAATATGTACCACAACCTCTGGCTGTTCCTTTTCCCACTTCAGGATAGCATGAACATGATCAGAAACATCCCGGACCCTGGCACCTGGGAGGCCAAATACCATCCGAGTTTCTTTCCTGCAACCACAGGATCGCCTGTCTGACCCCCTAACTATAGAGTCCCCTATCACTGCTGCCACCCTCTTCCTTTCCCTCCCCTTCTGAGCCACAGGGCCAGACTCTGTGCCAGAGGCGCAGCCATTGTTGCTTCCCCCAGGTAGGCCGTACCCCGCAGCAGTACTCAAACAGGAGTACTTATTGTCAAGTGATACTGCCACAGGGGTACTCTCTAGCCTCTGACTCCTGCCCTTCTCTCTCCTGACTGTTACCCACTTATCTGACTCCCCAGGCCCCAGAGTGACTACCTGCCTATAGTTCCTCTCTATCACTTCTTCACTCTCCCTGACCAGACAAAGGTAATCGAGCTACATCTCCAGTTCCCTAATCTGGTCCCTAAGGAACTGCAGCTCAATGCACCTGGCTCAGATGTGGCTGTCCAGGAGGCTGGAAGTCTCCAGGATTTCCCACATCTGACACCGAGTACAGAACACCAGCCTCACACACGTATTTCCTGTCTGTATTCTACCTCATCTCTGCCTGTTATCGCCTAACCCCATTGAACCAAAGCCTTCCTACTCAGACACCCTCTCTATAAAGCTGTCTCCTTTAAACTTTTCTCGCTGTTCTAACTGGCTGGTGTCCACACGCTTGTGCAGTTGTGTCTCGATTTAGTAATGCCTTACTAAAATCTATGTAGACAACATTCACTGTTCTACCCTGTCAAAAAAGCTCAATCATGACCTTTCCCACACAAAGCCATAATGGCTCTCCCTAAATAGGGTGTGGGTTTCCAAATGCTGATATATCCCATCCCCAAGAATCTTCTTTAGCAAGAAGCCAGATTAAAAAAGTGGAGAGCGAAGGAGAACAAATTGGCAGGTGATGGATGAGAGCAGGTGAGGGGGAAGGTGGGTGGGTGGAAGAGAAGGAATAAAGTGAAAACTGCGAGGATATAAGTGGAAGGTAAAGAGCTGTATCTGAAAGAAGAAGAGATGACCGTGAGAGCAAGAGAACCAGAGATGATATCCAGCTGAGGAGAAGAGAAGGGATAAGAGGAGAGCCAGAATGGGGAATGGAAAAGAAAAGGGGGGGGGGGAGAGATTACTGGAGCTTAGTGAAATCGATATTCATGCTGCCAGGTTGGAGGCTGCGCAGACAGAATATGAGGTATTGCTTCTCCTACTTGACAGTGGCCTCAGCATGGCAGTAGAGAAGGCCAAGGACTGACATGTCAAATGGGAATGGAGAGTAGAATTAAACTGGGTGGCCACTGGGATAACCTGTGGTGGATAGAGCAAAGGTGCTTAACAAAGCAGTTCCCCAATCTATATTGGGTCTCACTAATGTAGAGGAGGCCATATTGACCCCAACAGATTCACAATGAAGTGTTGCCTCGGCTGGGGATCTGAAAGGAGGTGAAGGGGCAGAGGGAGCCATGTATCACTTGCAAGGTTAACTGCCAGGATGGAGATCAGTGGAGAAGGATGGGCAGATAAGGTTGCCACCTCCAGCGAGCCCAGCTGAAAGCTGGGAGAGTGTGTTCCAGTGTTGTTGCATGTGCAGTCCACATTCCCTGTTGCTGTGAAACTGCACGCAGAGACTCACCAACACGGAGCGTGAAGTTGATGGAAGAATGCTTATGAATCTCAAGCATGATGTTCTCAAGAGCCAGAGAGAAGTCCGCCAGGGTGCAGAGGTGGCGCCAGGCATCAGGATTCTCCTGAAACAGAGAGCCGTCTCGGTCACTGGGTTCATTACTGTCACTGTCTCCCCAGAACAGAGAGTGGTCTCTTAGCCCCTGACCTCTAGTTGTAGTCCCAACCAGTTACAGTAGGAAAAGCCTGCTTGCATATACCCTATCTATACTCTTCATAATTCTGTACACCTCGATCAAATATCCACTCAATCTTCTGCATTTCAAGTAATCAAGTCCTAACCTATTCAGTCATTTCCTTATCACTCAAGTCCTCCAATTCCAACAACATCCTTGTAAGTTTTCTCTGTAGATAGGTGATCAAAACTCCACACAATACCTCAAATTAGGCCTCATCAATGCTTATACAATGTCAACATAGCATCCTGCCTCATGGACTCAATACTTTGGCTTATGGCCAATATGCAAAAGAGTTTTTTTATGAGCTTATCTACCTGTGACACCAGTTTCACTTAAGTATGGATCTGTATTCCCAGATCTCATTGTTGTCCAGCACTCTTCAGTGCCCTACTGTTCACTGTGTAAGGCTGACCCTGGTTGGTTCTACCAAAGTGGAACTTGTCTGCATTAAATTCCATCTGCTATTTTTTAGCCCATTTCTCCAGTTGGTCTAAATCCCACTGCAAACTCTGATAGTCTTCTTTGCTGTCCATTATACCTCAAGTTGGTGTCATCTGCAAATTCGGTGATCCAGTTATCATCCAGATCATTGATATAGATGACAAACAACCAAACACTGATCCCGGTAGCACACCACTAGTCACAGGCCTCCAGTCAGACAGACAACCCTCTACTACCACTCTCTGGCTTCTTCCACAAAGCCAATGTCTAAACCAATTTGCTACCTTACCTTGAATGCTGAGTGACCAGCCTCCTGTGCGGGACCTTGTCAAATGTCTTGCTAAAGTTCATGTAGAAAACAACTACTGCCTTGTCTTCATCAACTTTCCTGGTAACTTCCCGGTAACATGACCTACAATGCTCAAAGCTATGCTGACTGTCCCTAAACAATCAATGTATATTCAAATACTCATATACAGTTCATTGGAATACCTTCCAATAACTTTCCCACTACTGATGCCACACTCAGCTGTCCATATTTTCTTGGTTTATTTTACAACCTTTTGTAAACAGCAGAATAACATTAGCAACCTCCAATCCGCCTACCTCACTTGTCACTAAGGATGACTTAGATACTGTATCTCTGACATAAGATATAAGAACAGAATTAGGCCATTTGGCCCATTGATTCTACTGATATTTCATCGTGGCTGATCCAATTTTCGTCTCAGCCCCAAACTCCTGCCTTCTCCGCATATCCCTTCATGCCCTGAACAATCATGAAACTAGCAAACTCTACCTTAAATATACAATAAACTTGGCCTCTAAAACTGCCTATGGCAAAGAATTACATAGATTCAGTACTCTCTGGATAAATAAATTTCTCCTCATCTCCACTGTAAAGATTACCCCTCTATTCTGAGACAGTGTCCTCTGGTCTCATAAAACCCCCATCAAAGGAAACATCCTCTCCACATCCACTCTAACAAGGCCTTGAACCATTCAATAGGTTTCAATGAGGTCACCCCTCATTCTTTTGAATTCTTGTGAACACGGGGCCAGAGCCATCAAATGCTCTTCCTGTGACAAGCCATTCAACCCTGGAATCATTTCCGTGAAGCTCCTTTGCACCTTCTCCAGTTTCAGCGCATCCTTTCTAAGAAAAGGGGCTTGAACCTGCTCACAATACTCCAAGTGAGTGCTTCATAAAGTCTTAACATTACATTCTTGCTTTTATATTCTAGTCCTCTTGAAATGAATGCTAACATTGCATTTGCTTTCCTCACCACAGACTCAACCTGCAAATTAACCTTAGGGAATCCTGCACAAGGACTCCCCAGGTCCCTTTGTGCCTCAGGTTTTTTTTTTATTTTCTCTCCATTGAGAAAATAGTCAACTCTCTCATTTCTTCTACCAAAGTGCATGACCATACACTTTGAAACACTGTATTCCATCTGCCATTTCTTTGATCATTTTCTGAATCTTTCTGTAGCCTCTCTACTTCCTTAAAATTACCTCCCCCTCGACCTATCTTCATATTGTCTGCAAACTTTGCAACAAAGCTGTCAATTCCATCATCCAAATCGTTGACAATTAACATGAAAAGAATCGGTTCCAATTCAGACCCCTGTGGAACATCACTAGTCACTGATAGCCAAAGAGGAAAGTCTCCCTTTATTCTCACTCTTTGCTTCCTGCCAGTCAGCCACTGCTTTATTCATGCTAGACTCTTTCCTGTAATACTGTGGCCGTCTTGCCTGCTAAGCAGCCTCATGTGTGGCACCTTGCCAAAGACCTTCTGAAAATCCAAGTACACAATGTCAACTGTTTCTCCACTGTCTATCCTGCTTGCTATTTCTTCAAAGAGTTCCAACAGATTTGTCAGGTATTTTCCCTTGATGAAACCATGCTGACTATAGCCTATTTTACAAGGTCTACTGAGACCACATCCTTAATAATCGACTCCAACATCTTCACAACCACTGACATAAGACTAACTGGCCAATAGTTCTCTTTCTTCCGCCTCTCTCCCTTCTTGAAGAGTGGAGTGACATTTGCAGTTTTCCAGTCTTCCAGAACCATTCCAGAATCTAATAATTCTTGAAAGATAATGCCTTCACAATCTCTTGAGCCTCTTTCAGAACCTTTGGGTATACACAATCTTATCCAGGTGACTTATCTACCTTCAGACCTTTCATTTTTTCAAGAACTTTCTCTAGTTATGGTAATGTCACACACTTCATGAGCTCTGACATGTGAAACTTCCACTTTACTACTGGTGTCTTCCACAGTGAAGACTGATGCAAAGTACTTCTTCAGTTCATCCGCCATTTCCTTAGTCTCTATTACTATCTCTCCAGGATAGTTTTCCAGCTGTCTGATATCCACTCTCATGTCTCTTTACACTTCATGTATCTGATGAAACTTTTGGTATCCTCTTTAATATTATCGGGCAGTTTACCTTTTGCATTCCATCTTTAACTTCTTAATGGCCTTTTAGTTGCCTTCTGGTGGATTTTTAAAGCTTCCCAATCCTCTAACCACACACTAATTTTTGCTATATTATATGCCGTCTCTTAGGCTTTTATTTTGGCTTTGATTTCTCTTGTTAACCATGGTTGTGTCAGCTTGTCTTCTTTTTCTTTGGGATGTACAGTAAATATCCTATGCCTTCCGGCTTGGTCACTACTGCTGGCATATGAACTAGACGGTGTAGTGGTTAAGCGTTGGGCACTACCTGACAACGTCTGCTCCTGGCCAAAGACTACGGTTACCTCATCAGATAACTAGAGAGAGAACCCTGGTGTATGATGCAAGCAACATATGGTTTGCCAGTGACTTTCAGGAAAGACTGGACGACAATCGAGAGGTCGGGGATGCTGCAAAGACAGCTGACCTCCAGGAAAGCTCTCGGCCTGAAACATTGACTGCTCATTTCCACGGATGCTGAGTTCCTCCAGCTTGCTGTACATGTTGCTTTGACCTCCAGGAAAGATAGGCACAGACACACAAGGCTAACACTTGCAAGAGGGCACCATACAAGCTACAGACAAACTAAATATGCAATACTCCCAGAGTGTCCGGATTTCGGGAGGGGAGGATGAGAGATTCAATAGGACGGACATAACGGCAATGGCTAGTACTGGAAATATAATAATGACAAGGCTCAAGAAAACAACACTGTCCAGGGAGGCATTCATTGCTAGAGGCCATTTGGACAAAATCTGCAAAAACATCAAAGGCCTGAAGATATATCAAGGTACAACTGTGAAATGAAGACAAATCAAGTGCAACGCACCACTCAGCATCCGGTGAGATGGTGGAGAACTCCAGCCACGAAGCACCCCACAGAGCTGAAGACCTTTCCTCAGCTGCCTACCAAACAAGAGACCCCTCTGACAGCCTAATCCATTCATCAAGGAAAGAGGATCAGATGACCTAGATCATCAGACAATGCATCTTGGAAGCAGTTTGATGACAACCTGGTTGCAACTTGGAAGCTACATTGGCAGGACCTGTCTACAGGAAACTCAATCCCCTCACAGACATTGTGTTCAACTTTACTAAAGAGCGATTTAGCCCAGTGGAGTGGAAAGGAGATCTTAAACCATCTCAGCAACTAAACAGGAGGGAAACAGAGATCTGCCACCTGAGATGTGAGATAAGGACCCTGAGCAAACAATTCAAAAACAGTTCACCTGATGGAAATGAAGTGACAAAGATCGAACCAGCAAACTGCAAGAACTGTGCAAGCTCAGGAGGGTGGAGCAGCTGCAGAAGTGAAGAAGGGAGAAGGAGAGCACAGATTGTTAAAAACCCATTCGGGTTTACCAGGGCTCTTCTCAACCAGCAAAAATCTGGCACCCTAACCAGCTCAAAGCAGGAGGTGGAAGAATTTCTCTGGAGTCACAGAGCGATCCCTGCAGGAATCAGGGTCACAAATTCAGTCCAAAAGTCCTCCAACCAAGAATGGCAGCAATGGAGCTGAACGTGGCAGAGCCCACGTGGCAGGAGGTCCAGGATATCATCAAGAGAGCAAAGTCATCTGCTGCCCCAGGACGAAGGGGTATATCCAAAACACCTCTGGAGGTTGTGGAAGATAATGAGGAAGATTTGAACCAAAGGCTCTATCCCATCAAGCTGGAAAATACTGAAGGATGCTTTGTTTCCAAGGAAGAAGATTCCTCCACAATCACCCAGTTTCGGACAATCTCCCCCTTAGTCTAGAGTGCAGGATATTCTTCTTGGTGCTTGCAAGAAGGCTGACCACTTACTTAATGAAGAAACACTATATCAACACATATATCCAGAAAGGAGGCATCCAGGTTGGGTGAGGATCTTGCCAATAACATGAGACATGATCACCAGCTAGTGAGGAGGTTTCAAGCTACACTTCACTTCAGCCCACTTTACAACCAGGTGGCAAGACCTCCAAAAAGTGAATCCAACCAGTCGTCCCATCTTCCTCATCTTGGGTACAAAGCTCCTTATATTAGCAACAGCGGATGTAACCCGAGGCCCAGTGTTGGAACCTGGAATCCAACAATCTGCAATACGGGGATTCATGGAAGACATCACAGTAACCATGGTAACCCATGTCCAAGCAAGGTAGATATTGGAAACCCTGGACAACATAGCTACCTGGGCTAGGATGATCTACAAGGCCAAGAAGTCCATATGCATGATGATCAAAAAGGGCAAGATTACTAGCAAGTTCAGACTTCAAGTACAGGGACAACCCAGTAAAATGTCTTGGAAAGTGGTTTAATGCAGCAATGACAGACAGTGACAACATCACTGACACTGTAAAGCAGACTGAACAGTGGCTGAAGAATATCAACAAAACTGGACTCCGTGGTAAATTTAAGACATGGCTGAACCAACATAGGCCAGCTATTTTGGGCCGAAAGTGGGGCACCAACTCGGCCATAGTCCAGACAGTGAGCTCCCTGCTATTGAGGGATACCATCGGCAAGCTATGCCTATGATGGCTAGGTCTCGGCTCAGCACACTTCCAACGATGGGGGAGTGCAAGGGGAAACCAGAACCCAGGCAGAGGTACAGAACCGTGAGGATGAAAGGCAGTGAGCCACAGGGCGCCAGGATGGAATAGGATCTTCCCAAGTTCAAGACCACATGGGCAGATCTTTAGAGACTGGAGCCCTTCCACATTGCTTTCCTTCTGCGGCCCGTGGATGATACTCTCCCTTACTGTCGGGATGCAAAACAGCTTTAGCACAAGGACAGTATAGGTGGTGACTCGACAAGGTCCTGCTGTCCCTCGTCGACACACTGGAGCGGGGGAGGTGAAAAGAGACCGGCTGGCAGAGATACAAACAGTGCAGTCATTTTCATCAAGGAGAGGGCCACACCAGTCATATCAAAGAGGCCTAAATCCAATCTGCTGCAAACTTCCAAATCATGGGAGATGAGGGTCGATGTGGAGAGGAAGCTGCAGTACAGCTGCAAAATCCCTGCGGATTCCCCTTCACCTTCTGCAACCTCATGCTTTCTCACCCTTCCGGTTTCATCCTTCAGAGCTCTCTTGCATTTCTTATATTCCATAAGTACCTCATTTATCCTGCCCATATCTGCTAGGTGCCTCCTTTTTTTCTCTTAGCAAGGGCTTCAATATCTCTTCATCTTTTGAATGGATCTATCCTGCACCTTTCTAATTACCCACAGAAAATCCAGCCATTAGTGTTCTGCTAGAATCCCCTTCCAAACCATGTAACAATCACAGCACGGAAACAGGCCATCTCGGCCCTCCTAGTCCATGCCGAACTCTTAATCTCACCTAGTCCCACCTACCCGCACTCAGCCCACTCCTTCCCCCCACTCCACTCCTTTCCTGTCCATGTACCTATCCAATTTTATCTTAAATGACACAACTGAACTGGCCTCTACTACTTCTACAGGAAGCTCGTTCCACACAGCTTTCACTCTCTGAGTAAAGAAATACCCCCTCATGTTTCCCTTAAACTTCTGCCCCCTAACTCTCAAATCATGTCCTCTTGTTTGAATCTCCCCTACTCTCAATGGAAACAGCCTATTCACGTCAACTCTATCCCTCTCAAAATTTTAAATACCTCGATCAAATCCCCCCTCAACCTTCTACGCTCCAATGAATAGAGACCTAACTTGTTCAACCTTTCTCTGTAACTTAAGTGCTGAAACCCAGGTAACATCCTAGTAAATCGTCTCTGCACTCTCTCTAATTTATTGATATCTTTCCTATAATTCGGTGACCAGAACTGTACACAATATTCCAAATTTGGCCTTACCAATGCCTTGTACAATTTTAACATTACATCCCAACTTCTGTACTCAATGCTTTGATTTATAAAGGCCAGCATTCCAAAAGCCTTCTTCACCACCCTATCTACATGAGACTCCACCTTCAGGGAACTATGCACTGTTATTCCGAGATCTCTCTGTTCCACTGCATTCCTCAATGCCCTACCATTTACCCTGTATGTTCTATTTGGATTATTCCTGCCAAAATGTAGAACTTTACACTTCTCAGCATTAAACTCCATCTGCCAACGTTCAGCCCATTATTCTAACCGGCATAAATCTCCCTGCAAGCTTTGAAAACCCACCTCAGTATCCACAACACCTCCTACCTTAGTATCATTGGCATACTCACTAATCCAATTTACCAGCCCATCATCCAGATCATTTATGTATATTACAAACAACCTTTGCCAGCTCCTCTCTCATGCCTCTGTAAATCCTGTTACTCCACTGTAATGCTGATACATCTGACTTTAGCTTCTTCCTCTCAAATTGCAGGGTGAATTCTATCATAATATAATCACTGGTCCATTGGAGTATTTTTACCTTAAGTTCCTGAATCAAATCTGGTTCATTAGACAACATTCAATCCAGAACTGGCTTTGCCCTAGTGGGCTCAACTAAAAGCTGTTCTAAAAGATCATCCTGTATGCATTCTTCAATTTCCCCCTCATGGGATCCAGCACCGACCTGATTTTCCCAAACTACAGAAATTCCCACAACTATTATAAAGACTTTAGATTAATTACATCCTTCAAATACATGAGAAGTAAAAATCTTTGTTATGTCTCTGTTCAAATGTGCAATGTGCAATTATAGTAATTTATAATAAGTATTATGTACAATAGTAGAGTCAACATAACATAGAAATATAGTTGCATCAGCATAAATTATCAGTCTGATGGCCCAGTGGAAGAAGCTGTCCCGGAGCCTGGTTGATCCTGGCTTTTATGCTGCAGTACCATTTCCACTTTTGACATGCCTTTTCCATCTCCTGCTGAAATTTGTAGCCCACCTTCTAGCTACTGTTCGGGGGTCTGTATATAGCTCCCATCATAATGCAAGGTCCTTTTACCCTTGCAGTTTCTTAACTCAACCCACAGGGTACTACATCTTCCAATCCTATGTCACATCTTTCCAAGGATCTCATTTCAGTTTTTAACCAATGGAACCACACTGCCCCCTTCTCCTACTTACCTCTCCTTTCAATACAAGGTGTATCCTTCGATGTTCAGCTCCCAACTATGATCTTCTTTCAGCTATGATTCAGCAAAGTCCACAACATCAGACCTGCCAATTTCTAACTATACAAGATCACCTACCTTATTCCCTATATTGCATGCTTTCAAATATAACACCTTCAGTCCTGTATTCGTCACCCTTTTCAATTGTGCCCCATGTTACACCAACTCATTCACTGACAGTAATTCTGCCGTATCATCTGCCTGTCCTTTCTGACAGTCTCACTACACACTGCTTCTGCTTGTAATCCAACAGCCCTATCACTCCAGATCCCAAGATCCCAACTCCTGCCAAATTGGTTTAAATCATCCTGAAGAGCACTTGCAAACCTTCCCTCAAGGACATTGGTCGCCGTCAGGTTTTTACAGGTTGTACCTTCCCCAGAAGAAATCCCAATGATCCAGAAATCTGAAGTCCTGTCCCTACACCACTTGTGATTGCAGTCATCGATTATGACACTCTACAATATCGAGTGATAAATATAAAAGACTGTAGCCCTAAACAGAATGTTCTACATTTAGATTGTCATTTATTAATGTCAAGATACCATAATACATAGCAGCAGATATAGGCCATTTGGCCCATTGAGTCTGCTCCCCCAATTCAATCATGGCTGATCCCTTTTTCCCCTCCTCAACCCCACTTCCCGGCCTTTTCCCTATAACCTTTGATGACATGTCAAAACAAGAACCTGTCAATCTTTGCCTTAAATACACCCAATGACCTGGCCTCCAAAGCTGCCTGTGGTAAGAAATTCCACCAATTTACTACCCTCTGGCTAAAGAAATTTCTCCCCGTCACTGTTTTAAGTGGATATCCCTCGATTCTGAGGCTGTGCCTTCTTGTCCTAGACTCCCTCACCATGGGAAACATCCTTTCCACATCTACTCTGTCTAGGCCTTTCAACATTTGAAAGGCTTCAATGAGATATCCCTCAACCTGCTAAATTCCATGAGTACAGACCAGAGCCATCAAACATCTCGCATATGATAACCCTTTCATTCCCAGAATCATCTTTGTGAACTACCACTGAAACCAGCACATCTTTGCTTAGATGAGGAGCCCAAAACTGTTCACAATAATCAAGGTTAGGCCTCACCAGCGCCTTATAAAGCCTCAGCATTACATCACTGTTCTAGACCTCTTGAAATGAATACTGACATTGCATTTGTCTCCCTCACCACTGACTCCACCCACAAATTAACCTCTTCCCTTGCACCCTTCGACATCTGGCACACTGCCAGTGTCTTCCACAGTGAAGACCGATGCAAAATACTTACTTAGCTCATCTGCCATCTCCTTGGCCCCCGTTATTATTTCTCCATCCTCATTTTCTAGCAGTCCTATATCTCTATTTTATTTTTTACATACTAGTAAAAATTTCTACTATTCACTTTGATATTGTTTGCTAGCTTGCTTTCATATTTCATCTTTTCCTTTCTAATGATCTTTTTAGTTGCTTCTTTTAGGTTTTTTAAAAGCTTCCCAACCCTCTAACTTTCCACTAAGTTTTGCTTTGTTGTCTGCTATCTCTTTTGCTTTTACATTAACCTTGACTTCTCTTGTCAGCCATGGTTGTACTACTTTGCCATTTGAGTATTTCTTTGTTTTGGAATACACCTAAACTGCACCTTCCTTATTTTTCCCAAAAAGTCATGCCATTATTACTCTGTTGCCATCCCTACCAGCATCTCCTTCCAATTAACTTTCACCAACTCCCCTCTCATACTACTGTACTGAAATACTGAAATACCTTTACTCCACTGAAATACTGCTATGTCACATTTTACTTTCTCCCCATCAAGTTTCAAGTTGAACGCAATCATATTGTGATCACTGCCGCCTAAGGGTTCCTTTACCTTAAGCTCCCTAATCAGCTCTGGTTCATTACAGTTTTGGACTCCTTATTTTAGAAGGGATATACTGACATTGGAGAGGGTTCAGAGACAATTCACGAGAATGATTCCAGGAATGAAAGGGGTTACCATATGAGGAATGCCTGGCAGCTCTTGGGCTGTATTCCCTGGAGTTCAGGAGATTGAGAGGGTTCTCACAGAAACATTCCGAATGTTAGAAGGCCTGAACAGATTAGACTTGGCAAAATTATTTCCCATGATAGGGGAGTCTAGGACAAGAGGGCACGAATTCAGGATTGAAGGACATCCATTTAGAACAGAGATGTGGAGAAATTACTTCAGTCAGAGGGTGATAAATCTGTGGAATTTGTTGCCACAAGCGGCTGTGGAGGCCAAGTCATTGGGTGTATTTAAGGCAGAGATAGATAGGTTCCTGATTAGACAGGGCATCATTAGACAGTAGGTTCAGGAGTAGGCCATTTGGCTCTTCAAGCCTGCACCACCATTCAATGTGATCATGACTGATCATCCACCATCAGTAATCCTTTCCTGCCTTCTCCCCACATCCCTTGACTCCACTATCTTTAAGAGCTCTATCTAACTCTTTCTTGAAAGCATCCAGAGAATTGGCCTCCACTGCCTTCTGGGGCAGAGCATTCCATAGATCCACAACTCTCTGGGTGAAAAAGTTTTTCCTCAACTCTGTTCTAAATGGCTTACCCTTTATTCTTAAACTGTGGCCTCTGGTTTTGGACTCTCCCAACATCGGGTACATGTTTCCTGCCTCTAGTGTGTCCAATCCCTTAATAATCTTATATGTTCAAGATATATGATCCCCTCTCATCCTTCTAAATTCCAGTGTATACAAGCCCAGTCGCTCCAATCCTTCAACATATGACAGTCCCGCCATCCTGGGAATCAACCTCGTGAACCTATGCTGCACTCCCTCAATAGCAAGAACGTACTTCCTCAAATTTGGAGACCAAAACTGAACACGATACCCCAGGTGTGGTGTCACCAGGACCCTGTACTACTGCAGAAGGGCCTCTTTGCTTCTATACTCAACTCCCCTTGTTATGAAGGCCAACATGTCATTAGCTTTCTTCACTGCCTTCTGTACCTACACGCTTACTTTCAGTGATTGATGAACAGGGTCACCTAGATCTCATTGTACTTCTCTTTTTCCTAACTTGACACCATTCAGATAGTAATCTGCCTTCCTGTTCTTGCCACCAAAGTAGATAACCTCACATTTAACCACATTACACTGCATCTGCCATGCATCTGCCCACTCACCCAACCTGTCCAAGTCACCCTGCATTCTCCTAACATATTCTCCTCATATTTCACACTACCACCCAGCTTTGTGTCATCTGTAGATTTGCTGATGTTACTTTTAATCCCTTCATCTAAATCATTAATGTATATTGTAAATAGCTGCGGTCCCAGCACCAAGCCTTGCGGTACCCCACTAGTCACTGCCTGCCATTCTGAAAAGGATCCGTTAATCCCTACTCTTTGTTTCCTATCTGCCAACCAATTTTCTATCCATGTGAGTACACTACCCCCAATACCATGTGCTCTAATTTTGCCCACTAATCTCCTATGTGGGACCTTATCAAAGGCTTTCTGAAAGTCCAGGTACACTACATCCACTGGCTCTCCCTTGTCCATTTTCATAGTTACATACTCAAAAATTCCAGAAGATCAGTCAAGCATGATTTCCCCTTTGTAAATCCATGCAGACTCGGACCGATCCTGTTACTGCTATCCAAATGTGCCACTATTTCATCTTTTATAATTGACTCCAGCACCTTCCCCACCACTGATGTCAGGCTAACTGGTCTATAATTCCCTGTTTTCTCTCCCTCCTTTCTTAAAAAGTGGGATAACATTAGCTATCTTCCAATCCTCAGGAATTGATCCTGAATCTGTAGAACATTGGAAAATGATTACCAATGCGCCCACGATTTCTACAGCCACCTCCTTAAGTAACCCTGGGATGCAGACCATCAGGCCCTGAGGATTTATCAGCCATCAGTCCCATCAGTCTACCCAACACCATCTTCTGCCTAATGTGAATTTCCTTCAGTTTCTCTGTTACCCTAGGTCCTCTGGCCACTATTACATCTGGGAGATTGTCTGTGTCCTCCCTAGTGAAGACAGATCCAAAGTACCTGTTCAACTCGTCTGCCATTTCCTTGTTCACCATAATAAATTCACCCGTTTCTGCCTTCAAGGGCCCAACTTTGGTCTTAAATATTTTTTTCATCGTCACATACCTAAAGAAGCTTTTACTATCCTCCTTTACATTCTTGGCTAGCTTACCTTCATACCTCATCTTTTCTCCCCGTATTGCCTTTTCAGTAATCTTCTGTTGCTCTTTAAAAGTTTCCCAATCCTCTGGCTTCCCACTCATCTTTGCTATGTTATACTTCTCTTTTATTTTTATACTGTCCTTGACTTCCCTTGTCAGCCATGGTTGCCCCCTACTCCCCTTAGAATCTTTCTTCCTCTTTGGAATGAACTGATCCTGTACCTTCTGAATTATTCCCAGAAATACCTGCCATTGTTGTTCCACTGTCATCCCTGCTAGGGTTTCCTTCCAGTCAACGTTGGCCAGCTCCTCCCTCGTGGCTCCATAGTCCCCTTTGTTCAACTGTAATACTGACACTTCCGATTTTCCTTTCTCCCTCTCAAATTGTAGATGAAAACTGATCAAAGGGTATGGGGAGAAGGCAGGGGAGTGGGGACCACTGGAAAAATTGGATCAGCCCATGATTGAATGACAGACCAGACTCCATGGCCTACTTCTGCTCATATAAATTATGGTCTTATTACAGAACACCCAATCCAGTATAGCTGATCCCCTAGTAAGCACAACGACAAACTGCTCTAAAACCCATCTCATAGGCATTCAACAAACATACTCTTTTGAGATCCATTGAGATCCAACACCTTTTCTGTTCCCCATTGTAATCTGTGGTCCACATCCCAGCCACTGCTGGGAGGCCTGTATATAACTGCTATCACGGTTCTTTTACCCTGGCAGCTTCTAAGCTCAATCAACAAAGATTCAATATATTCCAGTCCTATGTCACATCTTTCTACAGATCTGATGCCATTCTCTACCAGTAGAGCCACACCAACCCTTCTGCCTACCTTCCTATCCCTCCGATACAATGTGTAACCTTGGACATTCAGATCCCAACTACAACCATCCTTCAGCCATGATTCGGTGATGGCTACAATATCATACCTGACAATCTGTAATAGGGCAACAAGATCATCCACCATATTTCTTGTACTCCATGCATTGAGATTTAACATTTTGTTTTTAGAATTTGCTACCCTTTTTGATTCCTAACACACTGATACTCACGCTGCTGGCTGGTATTTTGTCCTATCATCTGTCAGCCTTCCTGACAGTCTGACTGTATGCTATCTTTGCTTTTTATCATCCATCCTATCCTGAATTCCTTCACTCTTGTTCTCAGCCCCCTGCCAAATTAGTTTAAACCCTCCCCAACAGCTCTGACAAACCTGCTTGGGTGAATATTGGTCCCACTTGGATTCAGGTACAACCTGTTCCTTTTGTACAGGCCATACCTCTCCCCCGAAGAGATCTCAATGATCGAAGAACCTGAAGCCCTGTCCCCTGTACCAGCTTCTCAGCCACACACTTATCTGCTAAGTCATCCTGTTTCTACTCTCGCCACCATGTGGCATAGGTAGCAATCCAGAAATTACTATCCAGGAGCTCCTGCTTCTCAGCTTTCTGCATAGCTCTCCAAATTCTGTCTTCAGGATCTCTTTGCTTTTCCTTCCTATGTCATTGGTACCAATATAGAACATTACAGGCCCTTCGGCCCACAATTCTGTGCCGACCCTCAAACCCTGCCGCCCATATAACCCCCCCCCCCACCTTAAATTCCTCCATATACCTGTCTAGTAGTCACTTAAACTTCACTAGAGTACCTGCCTCCCCCACTGACTCAGGCAGTGCATTCCATGCACCAACAACTCTCTGAGTGAAAAACCTTCCTCTAATATCCCCCTTGAACTTCCCTCCCCTTACCTTAAAGCCATGTCCTCTTGTACTGAGCAGTGGTGCCCTGGGGAAGAGGTGCTGGCTGACCACTCTGTCTATTCCTCTTAATATCTTGTACACTTCTATCATGTCTCCTCTCATTCTCCTTCTCTCCAAAGAGTAAAGCCCTAGCTCCCTTAATCTCTGATCATAATCCATACTCTCTAAACCAGGCAGCATCCTGTAAATCTCCTCTGTACCCTTTCCAATGCTTCCACATCCTTCCTATAGTGAGGCGACCAGAACTGGATACAGTACTCCAAGTGTGGCCTAACTAGAGTTTTATAGAGTTGCATCATTACATCGCGTTTCTTAAACTCTATCCCTCGACTTATGAAAGCTAACACCCCATAAGCTTTATTAACTACCCTATCTACCCGTGAGGCAACTTTCAGTGATCTGTGGACATGTACCTCCAGATCCCTCTGCTCCTCCACACTACCAAGTATCCTGCCATTTACTTTGTATTCTGCCTTGGAGTTTGTCCTTCCAAAGTGTACCACCTCACACTTCTCCAGGTTGAACTCCATCTGCCACTTCTCAGCCCACTTCTGCATCCTATCAATGTCTCTCTGTAATCTTCGACAATCCTCTACGCAATCTACAACACCACTAACCTTTGTGTCATCTGCAAACTTGCCAACCCACCCTTCTACCCCTACATCCAGGTCGTTAATAAAAATCACAAAAAGTAGAGGTCCCAGAACAGATCCTTGTGGGACACCACTAGTCACACCCTCCAATCTGAATGTACTCCCTCCACCATGGCCCTCTGCCTTCTGCAGGCAAGCCAATACTGAATCCACCTTGCCAAACTTCCCTGGATCCCATGCCTTCTGACTTTCTGAATAAGCCTACCGTGTGGAACCTTGTCAAATGCCTTACTAAAATCCATGTAGATCACATCCACTGCACTACCCTCATCTATATGCCTGGTCACCTCCTCAAAGAACTCTATCAGGCTTGTTAGGCACAATCTGCCCTTCACAAAGCCATGCTGACTGTCCCTGATCAGACCATGATTCTCTAAGTGCCCATAGATCCTATCTCTAAAAATCTTTTCCAACAGCTTTCCCACCACAGATGTAAGGCTCACTGGTCTATAATTACCTAGACTATCCCTTTTTTGAAAAAGGGAACAACATTCGCCTGCCTCCAATCCACCGGTACCATTCCCGTGGACAATGAGGATATAAAGATCCTAGCCAGAGGTTCAGCAATCTCTTCCCTTGCCTCATGGAGCAGCCTGGGGAATATTCCGTCAGTCCCCGGGGACATTATCCGTCCTAATGTATTTTAACAACACCAACACCTCCTCTCCCTTAATATCAACATGCTCCAGAACATCAACCTCACTCATATTGTCCTCATTGTCATCAAGTTCCCTCTCAGTGGTGAATACCGAAGAAAAGTATTAATAGAGGATCTTGCTCACTTCCACAGCCTCCAGGCACATCTTCCCCTTTTTATCTCTAATCGGTCCTACCTTCACTCCTGTCATCCTTTTTTTCTTCACATAACTGAAGAATGCCTTGGGGTTTTCCTTTACCCTACTCGCCAAGGCCTTCTCATGCCCCCTTCTTGCTCTTCTCAGCCCCTTCTTAAGCTCCTTTCTTGCTACCCTATATTCCTCGATAGACCCATCTGATCCTTGCTTCCTAAACCTCATGCATGCTGCCTTCTTCCACCTGACTAGATTTTCCACCTCACTTGTCACCCATGGTTCCTTCACCCTACCATTCTTTATCTTCCTCACCGGGACAAATTTATCCCTAACATTCTGCAAGATATCACTAAATATCGACCACATGTCCATAGTACATTTCCCTGCAAAAACATCATCCCAATTCACACCCGCAAGTTCTAGCCTTATAGCCTCATAATTTGCCCTTCCCCAATTAAAAATTTTCCTGTCCTCTCTGATTCTATCCTTTTCCATGATAATGCTAAAGGTCAGGGAGTGGTGATCACTGTCCCCCAGATGCTCACCCACTGACAGATCTGCGATCTGACCCGGTTCGTTACCTAATACTAGATCTAGTATGGCATTCCCCCTAGTCAGCCTGTCAACATACTGTGACAGGAATCCATCCTGGACACACTTAACAAACGCTGCCCCATCTAAACCCTTGGAACTAATCAAGTGCCAATCAATATTAGGGAAGTTAAAGTCACCCATGATAACAACCCTTTTATTTTTGTACCTTTCCAAAATCTGCCTCCCAATCTGCTCCTCGGTATCTCTGCTGCTACCAGGGGGCCTATAGAATACCCCCAGTAGAGTAACTGCTCCCTTCCTGTTCCTGACTTCCACCCATACTGACTCAAAAGAGGATCCTGCTACATTATCCACCCTTTCTGCAGCTGTAATAGTATCCCTGATCAGTAATGCCACCCCTCCTCCCCCCCCCCCATCCCTTTTAAAGCACTGAAGTCCAGGAATATTGAGAATCCAGTCCTGCCCTGGTGCCAGCTAAGTCTCCATAATGGCCACTACATCATAATTCCATGTATGTATCCAAGCTCTCAGTTCATCTCTCGCAATATGTACCAAGACATCTGGCTGCTCTCCAGATGAATGCTTTGGATGCAATCATTCATGTCTAGAGAATGTTCTGTCTGTTCTGTCCCCATCACTACTGTTCCACTCTTCTCCACCAGGGACCCATGCTCAGTCCAAGCAACCCAGTCTCCATGGCATTCCCCTGAGGTTATCCCCATAACTGTATCTAAAGCGGTATACTTATTATCAAGGGGAATGGCCACAGGGGTGCTCTGCACTAAATGCCTCTTCACATCTCCATTTCTCCCGACAGTCACCCATCTCCTTCCAGCTCAACAAACAAATTACACCCCTATAACCAATTAATCTACTAACTCGTGCATCTTTGGAATGTGGGAGGAAATCAGGCTCCCTGGAGGAAACCTGTGTGGCCACGGGGAAAACATACAGACTCCTAACAAAGAGCAAGGGGAATTGAACCTGATGCAAGCTGTTACACTGACTGTTACTCTACCGGGCCGTCATGTATCTATACATAAATATTCAAAATTAGAGATGGTCAGTGGATATTTCAAAGTAAGACACAGCATCGGTCACAATGTTTCTGCTGGGTGCGGTACAGTAAACAAGCCGTGGGAGTGCAGGTACCTCCATCGGTAAAGTCAGCCCTGACACTGCCATGTACGTGCTTCCAATGGTTTTGATTTTTTCAATTTTCTCATAGCGTTCTTCACTTAGGAGCTACAGCGGGGAAACACAGGCAACAGAATGAGATCACATCAGCTCTGTCATCTGAAAACCACAAACAAAATGCATCCCACAAGACCATAAGGGGCGAGGAAAATTTGGCCACTCGGTCTATTCACTCTGCTTTGTCATTCCATCACAGCTGATTTATTATCCCTCTAAGCCTACAAGAGGAGAGGCTGTACCTGATCTGATATTGGGAAATAATCCTGGTCAGGTGTCAGATCTCTCAGTGGGAGTGCATTTTGGAGATAGTGATCACAACTCTATCTTCTTTACCATAGCATTGGAGAGGAATAGGAACAGACAAGTTAGCAAAGTGTTTAATTGGAGTAAGGGGAAATATGAGGCTATCAGGCAGGAATTTGGAAGCATAAATTGGAAACAGATGTTCTCAGGGGAGTGTACGGAAGAAATATGGCAAATGTTCAGTGGATATTTGCGTGGCGTTCTGCATAGGTACGTTCCAATGAGACAGGGAAAGGATGGTAGAGTACAGGAACCGTGGTGTACAAAGTCTGTTGGAAATCTAGTCAAGAAGAAAAAAAATTGTTTACTAAAGGTTCATAAAGCTAGGTAACGATAGAGATCTAGAAGATTATAAGGCTAGCAGGAAGGAGCTCAAGAAAGAAATTCGGAGAGCCAGGAGGGGCCATGAGAAGGCCGTGGTGGACAGGATTAAGAAAAACCTCAAGGCTTTCTACAAGTATGTTAGGAGGAAGAGGTTAAGAAATGAGAGAATAGGACCAATCAAGTGTGACAGTGGAAAAGTGTGTATGGAACCGGAGGAGACAGCACAGGTACTTCATGAGTACTTTGCTTCAGCATTCACAACCGAAAAGAACCTTGGTGATTGTAGGGATGATTTGCAGTGGACTGAAAAGCTTGAGCATATGGGCATTAAGAAAGAGGATATGCAGGAGCTTCTGGAAAGCATCAAGTTGGATAAGTAACTGGGACCGGACGAGATGTACCCCAGCCTACCGTTGGAGGTGAGGGAGGAGATTTCTGAGCCTCTGGCGATGATGTTTGCATCATCAATGGGGACGGGAGAGATTCCAGAGGATTGGAGGGTTGCGGATGTTATTCCATTGTTCAAGAAAAAGGGTAGAGATAGCCCAGAAAATTACAGACCAGTGAGTCTTACCTCAGTGGTTGGTAAGCTGATGGAGAAGATCCTGAGAGGCAGGATTTATGAACATTTGGAGAGACAAGATATGATTGGGAATTGTCAGCATGGCTTTGTGAAAGGCAGGTCATACCTTATGAGCCTGATTGATTTTTTTGAGGATGTGACTAAACACATTGATGATGGTAGAGCAACAAGGCATTTGACAAAGTACCATATGCAAGGCTTATTGAGAAGTAAGGAAGCATGGGATCCAAAGGGACATAGCTTTTTGGATCCAGAACTGGCTTGCCCACAAAAGGCAAAGAGTGGTTGTATACAGGTCATATTCTGCATGGAGGTTGGTCACCAGTGGTGCGCCTCAGGGATCTGTTCTGGGACCCCTACTCTTCCTGATTTTTATAAATGACTTGGATGAAGAAGTGGAGGGATGGGTTAGTAAATTTGCTGATGACACAAAGGTTGGAAGTGTTGTGGATAGTGTGGAGGGTTGTCAGAGGCTACGGCTGGACATTTGATAGGATGCAAAACTGGGCTGAGAAGTGGCAGATGGAGTTCAACCCAGATAAATGTGAGGTGGTTCATTTTGGGAGGTCAAATATGATGACAGAATATAGTACTAATGGTAAGACTCTTGGCAGTGTGGAGGATCAGAGGGATCTTGGGGTCCGAGCCCATAGGACACTCAAAGCTGTTGCACAGGTTGACTCTGTGGTTAAGAAAGCATATAGTGCACTGGCCTTCATCAATTGTGGAATTGAATTTAGGAGCCAAGCGGTAATGCTGCAGCTATATAGGATCCTGGTCAGACCCCACTTGGAGTACTTTGCTCAGTTCTGGTCGCCTCACTACAGGGAGGATGTGGAAACCATAGAAAGGGTGCAGAGGAAATTTACAAGGATGTTGGCTGGACTGGGGAGCATGTCATATGTGATTAGGTTGAGTGAACTCAGCTTTTTCTCTTTGGAGCGGCAAAGGATGAGGTGACCTGATAGAGGTGTATAAGATGATGAGAGGCATTGATCATGTGGATAGTCAGAGGCTTTTTCCCAAGGCTGAAATGGCTAACATGAGATGGCACAGTTTTAAAGTGTTTGGAAGTAGGTGCAGAGGAGATATCAGAGGTAAATTTCTTATGCAGAGAGTGGTGAGTGTGTGGAATGGGCTGCTGGGGACGGTGGTGGAGGTGGATACGATAGGGTCTTTTAAGAGACTCATGGACAGGTATATGGAGCTCAGAAAAATGGAGGGCTATGGGTAATCCTAGGTAATTTATCAGGTAAGGACTTGTTTGGCACAGCTTTGTGGGCTGAAGGGCCTGTATTGTGCTGTAGATTTTCTGTGTTTCTAAATGTTTTGGAGTTCTTTGAGGAAGAAGCAAGCAGGGTGGACAAAAGGAGAGGCAGTGGATGTCAGTAAGGGATTTGATAAGGTGAGGCTGGTTAACAAGATAAAATCCTATGGCTGACAGGCAGGAGGCAGTAAGTGGGAATAAAGGGGGCCTTTCCTGGTTGGCTGCCAGTGATGAGTGGTGATCAGGGGTCAGTATTAGGACGGCTACTTTTCACATTGTTTGTTAGTGATTTGGATAATGGAGCTGACGGCTTTGTGGAGAAATTAATGGATGATACAAAGATAGGTGGAGGGTGAGGTTGTGCTGAGCGACTGCAGCAGGGTAAATTGGAAGAATGGGCAAAAAACTGCCAGATGGAATATAATGTTAGGAAATGTATGATAATGCATTTTGCTAAAAGAAACAATAGTGCAGACTATTCTCTAAATGGGGAGAGGGTTCAAACATCAGAGATGCAGAGGGACTTAGGAGTCCTCACACAAGACTCCCAGAAGGTTAATTTATAGGTTGAGTCAGTGGTAAAGAAGGCCAATGCAATGTTAGCACTTATTTCAAGGGGAATAGAATATAAAAGCAAGGAGATAATGGTGAGCCTTTATAAGACACTAGTCAGGCCGCACTGAGTATTGACAACAGTTTTGGGCCCCATATCTCGGAAATGATGTGCTGTCATTGGAGCGAGTCCCGAGGAGGTTCACAAGGATGATTCTGGGAATGAAGGGGTTAATATATGAGGAGCTTTTGGCAGCTTTCAGACTGTTCTCACTGGATTTTAGAAGAATGAGGGGGTATCTCATTGAAACCTACCAGATATTGAAAGGACTAGATAAGGTGGATGGGGAGAGGATGTTTCCTATGGTGGGGGTATCCAGAACTGGAGGGCACAGCCTCAGAATTGAGGGGCAACCTTCTAGAAGAGAGGTAAGGAAGAATTTTTTTAGTCAGAAAGTAGGGAATCTGTGGAATGCTCTGCCACAGACTGCAGTGGAGGCCACGTCCATGGGTATATTTAAGTGGAAGCTGATTGTTTCCTGATTGATCAGGGCAGCACAGGATATGGCAAGAAGGCAGGTGTATAGGGTTGAGTGAATCTGGAATCAGCTATGATGGAATGGTGGAGCAGGCTCAATGGGCTGAATGGTCTAATTCTGCTCCTATGTCTTGTGGTCTTCTGGAAATCAATAGTCCGAGGAGCAGGCAGGAAATTCTGTGGCTGTGAATGGGGCACCCAGATTGCATGTTGCCTCTGAAGAGCCAGCGTCTGGGACATCTTGGATCACATCCACTACAACAGGGTAGTAATTTCTGGATTGCTACCTGTGCCACATGCCCGTGAGGGTAGAAGCAGGATGATCTGGCAGATAAATGCAAGGCTGAGTAGCTCATTCTGAGGGAGGTACGACCCGTACAAAAGGGATGGGTTGCACCTGAACCCGAGGGGGATCAATATTCTCATGGGCAGGTTTGTTGGAGGTGTTGGGGAAAGTTTAAACTAACTTTGCAGAGGGATGGGAACTGGAGTGAAGGGAATCTGGTTAGGACGGACGATAAAAAAATCAAAGGTTGTGTGCAGTCAGACTGTCATATAGAACAGGTAGACGATAAAACAAAATAGCAGCCAGCAGGGTGAGTATCAGTGCATTAGGGATGCAGAATCAAAAAGAGTAGCAAATACAGTACTCAAAGTGTTATATCTCAATGCACGGAGTATAAGAAATAAGGTGGATGATCTTGTCGCAATATTACAGGTTGTCGGGTATGATGCTTTGGCCATCACTGAATCGTGGCTGAAGGATGGTTGTAGTTGGGAGCTGAATATCCAAGGTTACACGTTGCATTGGAGGGATAGAAGGTAGGCAGAGGGGGTGGCATGGCTCTGCTTGTAGAGAATGACATCAAATCATTAGGGAGATGTGACACAGCATTTGAAGATGTTGAATCCTTATGGGTTAAGAAACTGCAAGTGTAAAAGGACCCTGATGGCAGTTATATACAGGCCTCTAAACAGCAGCTGGGATGTGAACCACAGATTACCACAGGAAATAGAAAAAGTGTCTCAAAAAGGCAATGTTATGATAGTCATGAGCGATTTCATCATTAAGGGTGATTGGGAAAACGATGTTGGTAATAGATCTCATTGTTGTTGCTTGTGTATTTGTTGAATACCTTTGAGAAAGTTTTTTAGAGCAGCTTGATGTTGAGCCTGAAGGAGATCAACTAGACTGGATTGGGCATTTGATAACGATCCAGAGGTAATTAGGGAGCTTATGGTAAAGGAGCCCTTAGGAGGCAGTGATCATAATATGATTGAGTTTAACTTGAAATATGACAGGGTTGTACAGCACTTTGGTCAACATGGGTTGTTTTTAAATGTGCTTTATAAATAAATTTGACTTGACTTGATGTAGCAGTATTTCAGTAAAGGAAATTACAGTGGTATGAGAGAGGAGCTGGCCAAAGTAAGTTGGAAGGAGATGATTGCAGGGATGACAGCAGAGCAGCAATGGTTTAAGTTTTCAGGAAAAAATGTGTAATGATGCAGGATAGATGTATTCCAAAAACAAAGAAATGCTCAAATGGCAAAATAGTACAACTGTGGCTGATGATGGAAGTTAAAGCTAATGTAAAAGCAATAGAGAAGGCATACAGTAAAGCAAAATTTAGTGGGAAGATTGAGGATTAGAAAGCTTTAAAAACCTACAGAAAGCAACTAAAAGAATCATTTGGAGGGAAAAGATGTATTTTAAAACAAGCTAGCAAACAATATCAAGGTCAATGGAAAAAGCTTTTTTTCGAGTATATAAAAAATAAAAGAGAGGTGAGAATGGATATTGGACCACTAGAAAATGAGGCCGGAGAAATAATAAAGGGGAACAAGGAGATGGCAGATGAAGTAAATGAGTATTTTCCATCAGCCTTTACTGCAGAAGACACTAGCAGTGTGGCAGGTGTTGCTGTGTGTGAAGGAAGAGAATAGGACAGCTACTATTACAGGGAGGAGGTGCTCAAAGTTCAAAGGCTAAAGGCACGTTAGTCACCCAGACCAGATGAACTGCACCCTAGGGTTCTGAAAGAGGTAGTGGTAGAGTTTGTGCAGGCATTAGTAATGATCTTTCAAAAATCATTGGACTGTGGCATAAAGCCAGAGGACTGGAAGATTGCAGATGTCTCAAGAAGGCAGCAGACACAGTTAACCTGATCTCAGTGGTTGGGAGGATGTTGGAGTCCATTATTAAGGATGAGGTTATGGAGTAACTTGGTGATGTAGAACAAGATAGGACAAAGTCAGAATTGTTTTCTTAAGGAAAATTTTGTCTGAATTAGAATTATTTGAACTTTCTCCATGTTTAGAAAATAAGTCTCCACCTTTATTCCTTCTCCCAAAGTGCAGGACAATAACTTCCCAACACTGTATTTCATTTCACTCAAGCAACAACACAGAATCTCTGTAGGGCAGTGGCAGGAGAAAGACTTGTTTAAGGAGGTGAGAGAGGTTCAGGGGTAATTCAGGATGGAGCAACAGAATGTGAACGTAGTAGAGGACAGTCCTGCTGTGATAGGGAAATGGGCAGAGGGAGAGGGAGAGAGGGCAACTGAACCACCGTGTACAATTTAAATCTCCATCTTCTGGAATATATCTCCAAGAATGTGGTTTCATTGCACATCTGTATTTTGCACTATAATGCACATTTTGTGGGGTTTTTTTGTACTTCAATGCTTAAATTTTGTATCTTAAAGTATACATTTCTGACTGAGCAACCTTGCAAGAATAATTTTCTTCAGGATAAATAAAGTTGTATCTTATCTTCTGGGAAGGAGGTACTTATATTAAAGGTGAAGAAAATTCACCGGGCTGAGTACTGGGAAGAACATAGAACCATACAGCACAGGAAGTTAATTGTTTCCTGATGGGTCAGGGCAGCAAAGGATATGGCAAGAAGACAGGTGTATGGGTTGAGTGGATCTGGGATCAGCCATGATGGAATGGCAGAGCAGACTCAATGGGCTAAATGGCCTAATTCTGCTCTTATGTCTTATGGTCTTCTGGAAATCAACAGTTAGAGGAACAAGCAGGAAATTCTGTGGCTGTGAATGGGGCACCCAAATCAGCTCTTCAGCCCACAATGTTGTGCTGAATCAATTCAATTAGTAATCAAATGGCCAACTAAACTAATCCCTTCTGCCACACAATGTCCATATCCTTTCAGTTTCCTCACATTCCTGTGCCTATTTAAACACCTCTTATAAGTCCCTGATGTATCTGCCTCTGCCACCACATCAAGCAGCACATTCCAGGCACCCACCACTCTGTGTAAAAAAAACACTCTCACATCTCCTTTGAAAATACCTCCTCTCACCTTAAATCCATGACCTCTGGTATTTCAAACCTAGGAAAAAGATATTGTCTGCCTCTCATAACCTTATAAACCTCTATCAGATCTCCCCTCAGCCTCTGCTGTTCCAGAGAAAATTCAGATTCAGATTCAGATTATTGTCATTTAGAAACCACAAATGCAATGCAGTTAAAAAATGAGACAACGTTCCTCCAGAATGATATCATAAAAGCATAAGACAAAACAGATTACACCAGAAAATCCACATAACGTTTGGCAATCCCCAAACCAGAGTCCGGAGAGGCTGCTGCATATTAATATCGAGCTACCATCTTAGCGTGTTCCCCGGAAAGGAGCTCCAATCTCACCAGACAAAACAAGACCAAAAACTAAAGCTACAAGAGCTGCTCAAAACCACATCGTTACAACAGTGCAAACAATAGCATAATTGTTAAAAAACAGACCATGGGCACGGTAAGCATAGTCCAAAGATGTTAAAAGACTATAAGTTCAAAAGAAACCACCACACAGTTTCCACAAGTCCTCAGGGTCCCAATAGACTCGTCATCCCACGCCAGTGGCAGAAGGGAGTACCCCCGCTATGGACTTCCACTGCACCGCCCGACTCAGCCTCGCAGACACAGCACACAGTGAAAGCTCCGTCGAACCCAGCCTCACAGACACAGCACACAGTGAAAGCTCCATCGATCCCAGCCTCGCAGACACAGCATACAGTGAAAGCTCCGTCGAACCCAGTCTCACAGACACAGCAGACGATGAAAGCTCCATCGAACCCAGCCTCGCAGACACAGCACACAGTGAAAGCTCTGTCGAACCCAGCCTCGCAGACACAGCACACAGTGAAAACTCCACTGATCCCAGTCTCACAGACACAGCACATAGTGAAAGCTCTGTCGAACCCAGCCTCGCAGACACAGCACACAGTGAAAGCTCCGTCGATCCCAGCCTCGCAGACACAGCACACAGTGAAAGCTCCACCGATCCCAGCCTCGCAGACACAGCACACAGTGAAAGCTCTGTCGAACCCAGTCTCACAGACACAGCACACAGTGAAAGCTCCATCGAACCCAGTCTCGCAGACACAGCACACAGTGAAAGCTCCACCGATCCCAGCCTCGCAGACACAGCACACAGTGAAAGCTCCATCGAACCCAGTCTCGCAGACACAGCACACAGTGAAAGCTCCATCGAACCCAGTCTCACAGATACAGCACACAGTGAAAGCTCCATTGAACCCAGCCTCGCAGACACAGCACACAGTGAAAGCTCCATCAAACCCTGTCTCGTAGACACAGCACACAGTGAAAGCTCCATCGAACCCTGTCTCGCAGACACAGCACACAGTGAAAGCTCCGTCGAACCCTGTCTCGCAGACACAGCACACAGTGAAAGCTCTGTCGAACCCAGTCTCGCAGACACAGCACACAGTGAAAACTCCACTGATCCCAGTCTCACAGACACAGCACATAGTGAAAGCTCTGTCGAACCCAGCCTCGCAGACACAGCACACAGTGAAAGCTCCGTCGATCCCAGCCTCGCAGACACAGCACACAGTGAAAGCTCCACCGATCCCAGCCTCGCAGACACAGCACACAGTGAAAGCTCTGTCGAACCCAGTCTCACAGACACAGCACACAGTGAAAGCTCCATCGAACCCAGTCTCGCAGACACAGCACACAGTGAAAGCTCCACCGATCCCAGCCTCGCAGACACAGCACACAGTGAAAGCTCCATCGAACCCAGTCTCGCAGACACAGCACACAGTGAAAGCTCCATCGAACCCAGTCTCACAGATACAGCACACAGTGAAAGCTCCATTGAACCCAGCCTCGCAGACACAGCACACAGTGAAAGCTCCATCAAACCCTGTCTCGTAGACACAGCACACAGTGAAAGCTCCATCGAACCCTGTCTCGCAGACACAGCACACAGTGAAAGCTCCGTCGAACCCTGTCTCGCAGACACAGCACACAGTGAAAGCTCTGTCGAACCCAGTCTCGCAGACACAGCACACAGTGAAAGCTCCATCGAACCCTGTCTCGCAGACACAGCACACAATGAAAGCTCCATCGAACCCTGTCTCGCAGACACAGCACACAGTGAAAGCTCTGTCGAACCCAGTCTCGCAGACACAGCACACAGTGAAAGCTCCATCAAACCCAGTCTCACAGACACAGCACACAGTGAAAGCTCCGTCGAACCCAGTCTCACAGACACAGCACACAGTGAAAGCTCTATCGAACCCAGTCTCACAGACACAGCACACAGTGAAAGCTCTATCGAACCCAGTCTCACAGACACAGCACACAGTGAAAGCTCCGTCAAACCCAGTCTCACAGACACAGCACACAGTGAAAGCGCTCCGACTGCAGCGGACTCCATCGAACCTCCGAGCCTCTGACCATCCCCTCCGGCATTGCTTCTCCGAGCACCAACCTCTGCTGAGCGTATTAAGATGCCCCCACCAACAGCCATCAGTAAAATAACCGAAGTTTGTCTAACCTTTCATTAAAGCACATGCCCTCAAATCCAGGCAACATCCTGGTAAGAGCAGACACAAAATGCTGGTGGAATTCAGCAAGTCATGCTGCACCCATGGAGAAGAGCCAAGAGATGACGTTTTGGGCTGAGACCCTTCTTCGGGACTCATCGTGGTAAACCACTTTTGCACCCTCTCCAAAACCTCAACACCCTTCCTTTAATGGGTAACCGGAACTGGGTGTCCAGATGTGGGAAGAGGACCTTGGGTACTGTCAGTGTGGAATTTGCTCGTTATTCCTGTGACAGGGTGATCTTAATTGAATGTCTGGTTTTTCAGAGACATAAGGTAGTTGGTTACTGTAAATTGTCCCTAGTGTGTAGATATGTGCAAGAGGTGAAGACTATGGGCTGAAAAATGGCAGATGGAATTTAATGCAGGCAAGTATGAGGCGTTGTACTTTGGGGGAACAAGCTAGGGAGGACTTACACAGTGAATGGTAGGGCACTGAGGTGTATGGTAGAATAGAGAGATCTGGGAATACAGGTCCATAACTTATTGAAAGTGGTGTCTCAGGCAGAGTGGCTGGTAAAGTAGGCTTTTGTCACACTGGCCTTCATAAATCAAATTACAGGAGTTGGGATGTTGTGTTGAATTTGTGTAAGACATTGGTGAGAATTAATTTAGGTTATTGGAGAATTAATTAGGTTATTAATTTAGGAAATGTTGACATTTTTTCCATAGATGCTGCCTGGCTGGCTCAGTTCCTCCAGTATTTTGTATGTGTTGCTTAGGTTATTGTGTGCAGTTTTGGGCACCTATCTACAGGAAAGATATCGGTAAGATTGAAAAGAGTACAGAAGGACATTTACTAGGATGTTGTTGGGACTTGACCTAAGTTATAGGGAAAGATTAAATAGGCCGGAACTTTATTCTGTGTTGAGGGGGAAGGAAGAGGAAGAATTAAATGCTGTGTCTTAGGTAGGGGGAGTGAGGGACATCACTCTGTTCTGCATGGCCCCCTAACTCAGGATGTCAAGGAATACCTTGCAGAACTCTGATAAACGTTTATGGTTCTGAGTGGGAAATAGTGTGTGCTGGGGGGGAGGGTGGCATTGAGGATTAGGGCCCTCCCATGTCACAGACAGCTGAAGGACTCCTTCCCTATGATCTGGTGAGTGTGTGAATTGTCTGCCCCAAACAGCTATGGAGACAGTATCACTGGAGATATGGAAAGCGGGGGGAAACAGGTGAGAGAGTGGGGCCAAGCCCATGACCAGATCTACTGTGACCTAGATCAATGATGGATTGGCTGAGGCATTTAATGATGATGAAACAACACTTTAGTAACAGTTTCTTGCTCTCTGCCATCAGATTTCTAAATAATCAATGAACCAATGAACACTGCCTCTTCTTGCTAATTTTTAATTATATTTTCTTATTGCAACATATACACTGAGTGACCACTTTACGAGGCACCTCCTGTTCCTGAACGTAAATGGCCACTGAATGAAGTTTGTGGTCTTCTGTTGCTGTAGCCCACCCACTACAAGGTGCAACATGCCGTGGGTTCAGAGATGCTCTTCTCTACACCACTGTTGTAATGTGGGGTTATTTGAGTTACTTTCACCTTCCTATCAGCTTGACCATTCTCCTCTGACCTGCTCTCACCCACAGAGCCGCCCCTCACATTTTTTTGTTCTTTTGCACTATTCTCTGTAAACTCTCTGGATTGTTTGCTGTGCAAATCTCACGAGATCAGCAGTTTCTCAGATACTCAAACCACCCAGTCTGGCACCAACAATCACTGCCAAAGTTACTTAGATCACACTGCTTCCCCATTCTGGTGTTTGGGAAAAGAACAACTGAACTTCTTAACCATATCCACATGCATTTACGCATTGAGTTGCTGCCACATGACCGGCCGATTAATGAGCAGGTGTACAGCTACCTAATAAGGTGGCCACTGAATGTGTCTTGTAGTATTTTGTTAATGTTGCCACAAAACAACGAATTTCGCAACATATGCCACTGAAAATAAACCTGATTCTGATTCCAAGTCCCCAACACGCAGAATTTTCAGAGGAAACCGGAGTATGTGCTGTGTGGGACAGAGTTCGCCAAGTCACTATGTCGAGGACAGAGGGAGTTCTAATCACAGAAAGGACCTTGTCCATTCAACAGCAGTACCACCACCACCAGTCAACATTCAGCACACAGCAGGCACCTCATCAAAGTCAGCAATGATCTCATTCAGCAGCTGTAAGCACTCCATTCCCTGCTGGTTGCTCTCTGCCTGTGAGTAAAAGGCGTTAAATTCTGGGATAGATGCAAACAGAACCCCCACATCATTGTGTGACTCAAAATAAAGATCCTGGGGACAAAGAGGAAACAAACAAATGTTAGAATTTAAATAAAATATAAGATTAAATTAACTATCATGACTATAACTATGATATAACTATCATATACCCAGTCCTATCCCCTGTCCCATCCCCTGACCCATCCCCTGTCCCATCCCCCATCCCACCGTCTCCACCCCATCCCTCCGTCCCAGTGTTTCTGTCCCATCACCTCCCCTCCATAGTCTCCATCCCATCGTCTCAGCGCTGCCGACCATCCCACCGTCTCCATCCCATCCCCACAAAGACTCTCTGTCTCCATCCTGTCCCTGTCTCATTGTTTTCGTTCCGTCGCCTCCATCCCACCGTCTCTGACCCATCCCCACAAAGACTCTGTCTCCATCCTGTCCCTGTCTCATTGTCTTCGTTCCGTCGCCTCCATCCCACCGTCTCTGACCCATCCCCACAAAGACTCTGTCTCCATCCTGTCCCTGTCTCATTGTCTTCGTTCCGTCGCCTCCATCCCACCGTCTCTGTCCCATCCACTCCAGCCCAATGCCTCGGTCCCACCGACACTGCCATCTCTGTCCCATCCCCTCAATCCCATCTTCTCCTTTCCAACTACTCTGTCCCACCTTCTCCATCCCCCTCTGTCCAATCCCCTGCATCCTATCACCTCCCTCCAATCCCCTCCACCCCATCACCTCCAATCCCCTCCATCCCATCCCCTCCAATCCCCTCCATCCCATCCCCTCCAATCCCCTCCAACCCATCACCTCCCTCCAATCACCTCCACCCCATCACCTCCAATCCCCTCCAACCCATCACCTCCCTCCAATCCCCTCCACCCCATTACCTCCCTCCAATCCCCTCCACCCCATTACCTCCCTCCAATCCCCTCCATCCCATCACCTCCAATCCCCTCCACCCCATCACCTCCCTCCGATCCCCTCCATCCCATCACCTCCCTCCAATCCCCTCCACCCCATTACCTCCCTCCAATCCCCTCCATCCCATCACCTCCAATCCCCTCCACCCCATCACCTCCCTCCGATCCCCTCCATCCCATCACCTCCCTCCAATCCCCTCCACCCCATTACCTCCCTCCAATCCCCTCCACCCCATTACCTCCCTCCAATCCCCTCCATCCCATCACCTCCCTCCGATCCCCTCCATCCCATCCCCTCCTTCCAATCCCCTCCACCCCATCCCCTCCCTCCAATCCCCTCCACCCCATCACCTCCCTCCGATCCCCTCCACCCCATCACCTCCCTCCGATCCCCTCCGTCCCATCATCTCCCTCCAATCCCCTCCACCCCATCACCTCCCTCCAATCCCCTCCGTCCCATCATCTCCCTCCGATCCCCTCCACCCCATCACCTCCCTCCGATCCCCTCCACCCCATCACCTCCCTCCGATCCCCTCCATCCCATCACCTCCCTTCGATCCCCTCCGTCCCATCACCTCCCTCCGATCCCCTCCGTCCCATCATCTCCCTCCGATCCCCTCCACCCCATCACCTCCCTCCGATCCCCTCCACCCCATCACTTCCCTCCGATCCCCTCCACCCCATCACCTCCCTCCGATCCCCTCCACCCCATCACCTCCCTCCGATCCCCTCCATCCCATCACCTCCCTCCGATCCCCTCCGTCCCATCATCTCCCTCCAATCCCCTCCACCCCATCACCTCCCTCCAATCCCCTCCATCCCATCACCTCCCTCCGATCCCCTCCACCCCATCACCTCCCTCCGATCCCCTCCATCCCATCCCCTCCCTCCGATCCCCTCCACCCCATCACCTCCTTCCGATCCCCTCCACCTCATCACCTCCCTCCGATCCCCTCCACCCCATCACCTCCCTCCGATCCCCTCCATCCCATCCCCTCCCTCCGATCCCCTCCATCCTATCATCTCCATCCAGTTCCCTTCGTCTCAGCACTTCTGTCCCATTGTTCCACCTCAATGTCTCCATCCCACCATCTCCGTCCCAGCCCATCTATCCCATCTTCTCCACCCCATCCACTCTGTCCCACCGACTCTGCCCCAGCCTCTCTGTCCCACCATCATCATCCCATCCCTCCTGTCCCACCATCTCCATCCCATCAATTACATCCCACTCTCTCAGACTCACTGCCTCCTTCCCATCACTACCGAACCATCCACTGTCCCACCATCTCTCTCCCATCACCTCTGTCCCATTGCTACCATCCTACTGGATCTGTCACATCAACTCCTTCCCACCGTCTCCATCCCACCAGCTCCCTCCCACACCTCCAAGTTACTGCATCCATCCCATCATTCCAAACCATTCACTCTGTCTCATCATCCCTCTGCTATCCACTTTCTCCCATCATCTCCATTCCATCTCCTTCTGTACAACCATTTCCATTCTGTCCCTGTCCCATCCCTTCCACCCCATCTTTTCCATCGCATCATCTCTCTGCCATCCACTCCATTCCATCGTGTCTGCCCACCACCTCCATCCCTCCCATCCCATCCATCGCATCATCAGCACTTCAGTGCCTTCTTAGGGTAGGCATTGCTCTTGGGCCACAGGTGGTGTGGGGGTCAGTACCTCGTTGTCTGGTTCCCGGTTCAGGAAGTGGTGTGCCACGTGGCTTGGCAGGATGTTGTTGAGCAGGTTCTCATTGTGTTGCCGTAACTCCGCCATCTGCTCCACCTCCATTTTGGCCAGCAGCCTCCATAGGATGTCCAGTCGTGCTGTTGACTCGACCTGCCAAGCACGTGGGGGAAAGGCAGCTGGTCAGGGGTGCAGAAAGGTCACTCCAGTCCAATCTCCCAGGATGCCACTGCATCGTACCACTTTGTGCAACTGCAGTGGGATTTGCGGTTCAAATCAGGTGTCACCTGTATTGAGTTTGTATGTCCACCTGGGTTTCCTTCAGGTGCTTCAATTTCCTCCCACAGTCCAAAGATGTACCGGTTAATAGGTTAATTGGTGAGCCCACAATTGTTCACAATACTCCCCACTTCCCCTACCAATCCACCTTCCCCCTCACCTGGTCTCACCTATCACCTCCCAGTTTGTACTCTTCCCCCCCCCCCCCAAATTCTTATTCCGGCTTCTGTCCCCTTCCTTTCCAGTCCCGATGAAGGGTCTCCGCCTGAAATGTTGACTGCTTTTTCATTTCCATAGATGCTGCCTCACCTGCTGAGTTCCTCCAGCATTTTGTGTCCGCAAAACCTGTTGTTTTTATGACTTTCATGGAGCACTTGTCTCTGCCTACCTGCACAGGACTATCTCTGTAACTGAAACACAAGATTCTGCATTTTGTTTTTTTTTTAACTGCCTCAATGTAATGCACTGTGGAATGATCTGACCAGTATGAATAGAAGGCAAGACATGATTTTCACTGTACCTCAGTACACGTGGCACGAGCAATCTGGACGGCACACAAACGGTGGAAGAGGAATGGCTTTACAGCTGCAGCGATCACTGATCAGGGTTCAATTCCCACTGCCGTCTGTAAGAACTTTGCACATTCTCCCCCTGACCGTGTGGATTTCCTCTGGTTCCCTCCCACATTCCAGACATACAGGTAAGATTATCCGGTACATCTTTGGACTGTGGGAGCAAACAGGGAGGAATTCCACGCATTCCATGGGAGGACGTACAGAGAGAGACTCTTTACGGACACCTCCAGAATTGAACTCTGAACTCCGATAGCTTTGTGCTAACCGCTACACTGCCACGGCACGCAGGGTGTCAGCACGCTATGCTATCGCTGGGAGGGCAGCAACAAATGCAGGCAGCCAGCAGCACATTCTCAGACTACTTTGGTCATTGACACAAATAGCGCATTTCAATGTACATGTGACAAATAAAGCTAATCTTTAACTTTCAAAGCTTTTCACTGCATCGCAGTACATGTGACTGTAATACACAGTCAGACAAACAAGGAATATGAAGCTCAGGAGAACTAAGACATTCGGCCCATCGAGTCTGCTCTGCTATCCCATCAAGGCTGATTTATCATCCCACTCAACCCCATTCTCCTGCCCTCTCCCCCTAACCTTTGCCTAATCAAGAACCTGGCAACCTCCACTTTAAATATACCCAGTGACTTGGCATCCACAGGCATCTGTGGCAATGAATACCACAGATTCATCACCCTGTCTAAAGAATTTCCTCTTCATCTCTGTTCTAAATGGATGTCCTTCTATATTGAACCTGTGCCTTCTGGTCCTAGACTCCTCCACTATCAGAAACATCCTCTCCACATCCACTCTAACTAGGTCTTTCACTGTTCGGTAGGTTTTAATGAGTTTCCACCCCTCTCCATCATTCTTCTAAACTCAGTGAGTACAGGTTTAAAGCTATCAAATGCTCTTCATATGTTAACCCTTTCATTCTCAGAATCATCCATGTGAATCTTCTCTGGACCCCATATGCAGTGGATTCCAGCTATTTGGGACACATTGGAACCGGTACATTTTGGTGAAATTGAGCAGCTGCCCCAGTCAGCCAAACATGGAAATGGTTGAAAAAGCATTAACAAAAAGGCAAACTACCATTTAACTGTGTAACAAATTATGTATTTAAATCAAATACAGAACAAATTAGAACAGCACCAATACTACTACTGTACTATAAAACTGTGTATTAGTTCCTAACAGTTATCAACAGAGGAATTCATCCAGTGTACGCTGCCAAGGTCTTTTGATTGACTGTAAATGAACAAAATCAGTGCAGACACCTAGTGCAGATAATGGACTGCCTTCATACAACACATTCTCCAAATCTTCATTTTCATTGTCACATTCAAGATGTTTGCTGATACCTTCAAATTCTTCCTGGTTCCTAACTTGAAGTAGTGAAGTTGTTTAATTTTCACTCAGAATCAGAATCAGGTTTATTATCACCGACATGAGTCATGAAATTTGTTAATTTAGCAGCAGCAGTTCAATGCAATAGATAATATAGAATAAATAAATAAATAAATGGGTAAATCAAATACAGTATATCTATAAGGAATAGATTGAAAATAATTAAAAAACAGAAATAATATATAATTTAAGGAGTGAGGCTGTGTCCAGGGGTTCATTATTCATTTAGAAATCAGATGGCAGAGGGGAAAAAGCTGTTCCTGAATCACTGAGTGTGTGTCTTCAGGCTTCTGTACCTCCTACTCCTACCTGATGGTAACAGTGAGAAAAGGGCATGCCATAGGGCTGGGGGGGGGGGGGGGTCCTTAATCGCGGATGCTGCCTTTCTGAGACACTGCTCCTTGAAAATGTCCTGGGTACTTTATACCCAAGATGGAGCCAACTAAATTTACAACCCTGTGCAGTTTCTTTTGGCCCTCTGAAGTAGCCTCCCCCCTTACCAGATAGTGATGCAGCATATCAGAATGCTCTCCACAGTACATCTATAGACGTTTTTGAGCGATCTTGTTGTCATACCAAATCTCTTCAAACTCCTAATGAAATATAGTTGCTGTTTTGCCTTCTTTATAACTACATCAATGTGTTGGGACCAGGTTAGATCCTCAGAGATCTTGACACCCAGGAACGTGAAACTACTCACTCTCTCCACTTTTGATCCCTCCATGAGAACTGGTATGTGTTCCTTCATCTTACCCTTCCTGAAGTCCACAAAATTGAGTGCAGTCATTGTTGTAGAGAGAGTAGAGCAGTGGGCTAAGCACACACCTGAGGTGCACCAGTATTGATCGTCAGGGAGGAGGAGATATTATCACCAATCCGCACAGATTGTGGTCTTCCAGTTAGAAAGTTGAGGATCCAATTGCAGAGGGATTTACAGAGGCCTAGGTTCTGTAACTTCTCGATCAGGGTCGTGGGAATGATGGTGTTAAATGTTGAGCTTTAGTTGATGAACAGCATCCTGACGTGAGTGTTTGTGTTGTCCAGGTGGTCTAAAGCTGTGTGGAGAGCCATTGAGATTGCATCTGCCATTGACCTATTGTGGTGACAGGCAACTTGCAATGGGTCCAGGTCCTTGCTGAGGCAGGAGTTCAGTCTAGTCATGACCAATCTCTCAAAGCATTTCATCACTGTCAATGTGAGTGCTACCAGGTTAAGGCAGTTCACTTTATTCTTCTTAGACACTGGTATAATTGTTGCCTTTTAAAGCATGTGGGAACTTCTGCCCGTAGCAGTGAGAGGGTAAAAATGTCCTTGAATACTCCCCCCAGTTGGTTGGCACAGGTTTTCAGAGCCTTACCAGGTACTCCATCAGGACCATCCACCTTGTGAGGGTTCACTCCCTTTCAAAGTGGGCATAAAAGGCGTTGAGTTCATCTGGTAGTGAAGCATCACTGCCATTCATGCTATTGGGATGTTCCCCATGGTGGGAGAGGACAAGGAGAAGAGGGCACAGCCTTAGGATAGAGGGACGTCCATTCAAAGCAGAGATGCGGAGAAATTTCTTTAGCCAGAAGGTGCTAAATTTGTGGAAATTATTACCACATGCAGCTGGGGAAGCCAGGTCATTAGGTGTATTTAATGCAAAGCTTGATAGGTTCTTGATTGGACATGGCGTCAAAGGTTATGGGGAGAAGGCCAGGGAATGGGACTGAGGTGGGGAAAAAAGGATCAGATATGATTGAATGGTAGAGCAGACTCGATGGGCCAAATGGCCTAATTCTGGTCCCATGTCTTATGGCCTTATGGTCTTGTCTGTCTCTGGGAAATTTTGTTTTCTTGAAGATGTCCAGTGGAGTTTTATGGCAACATGTAAGTTTAACAACATACCGGTTGGTTGGGTTCATTGTAAATTGTCCTGTGATTAGGCTGCTGAGCAACACCATTCAATGAAGATCCTGTTCCATGTTATTTATCTCTAAATAAATACAAGTTTCTTGGCAGGACTGGAGAAAAAGTTGAGGAGTAGATTTGAAAGTGGGGAGAGGGGAGAGAGAAATGCCAGGCGATAAGTGAAGCATTTGGTATCACAGCAAGGAAGCAGTGAAAGAGAAGGGAATCTTGAAGGAAAGATTTAAACTTCTTTTGAGTAGGCATCCCTGGAAGAGACTTTGATGGGAGTTCAGTGAAACTCTCTCACTGTTCCCCTGCTGTGATACCATGTACTTCCCCTATTGCCTGGTGTTTCCCTCTCCCCTCCATCCACCTTTCAAATCTACTCCTCAACTTTTTTTCTCCAGTCCCGCCGAAGGGTTTCAGCCCAAAACATTGACTGGACTCTTTTTCACAGATGCTGCCTGGCCAACATTTTGTGTGTGTTGCTTGGATTTCCAACACTTGCAGATTTTCTCTTGTTTGTGTACTCAAGACTCTAGGATAGGCCAAGTCTAGCCAAGGCCTACACGTGTACCCAAAGGCCCTGGGATAGGACTGTGACCAGGCCAAGGCCCAGGTTGTATACCCCAAATCCCTGGGATGGGACTGTGACCAGGCCAAGGCCCAGGTTGTATACCCAAAATCCCTGGGAAGGGACTGTGACCAGGCCAAAGCCCACACTGTGTACCCAAAATCCCTGGGATGGGCCTATGACCAGGCCAAGGCCCAGGTTGTATACCCCAAATCCCTGGGATGGGACTGTGACCAGGCCAAGGCCCAGGTTGTATACCCAAAATCCCTGGGATGGGCCTATGACCAGCTTGTGTACTTTGAGGCATAGGTCCTCATTCAGTGGAATTCCAGACACAACATGGTTGCTTCACATGTAATGAACACTGCAAGGAGCTGGATGTTCAGCATAGAATGGTCCCTTCAGCCCACCATGCCTGTGGTGACCACAATGCCAAATGAAGCAGTCACTGCTGTATGTATACGATCCCTATCCTCCCATTCTCGTCTGTGGCTCTCAAAATAAATAATTGTGACCCAGCCCCCCATATCCCTCAACCTTCCCTCTCTCACCTAAATTCATGTGATGATCTACTACTTGACACTTGTATTATGGTGAAAAGATACTGACATCCCAAGTTTGCCCAACCTCTCTTTCAAATCAGGCAGCGTCCAGTTAAGCGTCTTCTGTACCCTCTCTACAGCCTCCTCATCCTTCCTGTAGTGGGGTAACAAGAACTCTAAGTGTGGCCTGATCAAAATCTTATAGAACTGACTAACAAGTTTCCAACTTTAATGCTCAGTGCCCAGATGAATGAACAAATGCCAAAGACCACCCTTGTGTTGTGGTACTTCTGTCGTCAAGATCCATCTGTACATTAACCCTGCTCAGTCCTGCCAGTTTTAGGGTGCATCACCTAACACTGGCTCGCATCAGGCTCCATCTGACATCTCTCGGTGCAGAGCAGGCTCATGAGAATAATGTCAGGAACGAATGGGTTAATATACGAGGAGCGTTTAATGATTCTGGACCTGTGCTCGCTGGAGTTTAGAATTCTGGGGGTGGAGGTGGAAATCTCATTTGAATCCACCAAAACAAAAACAAATTTCAAATCTTTAAAAAAGAGCCTTCACCAAAAAAGTCAATGCCAATTGCAGTGAAGACAAGTGCATCAGAACAGTAAATTTCTTGAAGGATTAATGGCATGACTTTCAGTTAACTTCTGCATAAATGGTACAAATGGTCATTAGTTTCAACTTGATCATGGATAAAGATAGATCTGGTCCTCGGGTTGAAGTTCTAAACTGGAAAAAGGCCAAATTTGAAGAAAGATCTAAAAAGCATAGATTGGGACAGGTTGCTCTCTGGCAAGGATGTGATTGGTAAGTGGGAGGCCTTCAAAGGAGAAATTTTGAGAGTGCAGAGTTTGTATGTTCCTGTCGGGGTTAAAGGCAAAATGAACAAGAATAAGGAACCTTGGTTCTCAAGGGATATTGGAACTCTGATAAGGAAGAAGAGAGAGATGTATAACATGTATAGGCAACAGGGAGGAAATGAGATGCTTGAGGAGTATAAAAAGAGAAAATACTTAAGAAAGAAATCAGGAGGGCTAAAAGAAGACACGAGGTTGCTTTGGCAGTCAAGGTGAAGGATAATCCTAAGAGCTTCTACAGGTATGTTAAGAGCAAAAGGGATAAAATTGGTCCTCTTGAAGATCAGAATGGTTGGTTATGCATGGAACCAAAGGAAATGGGAGAAATATTAAATAGGTTTTTGCATCTGTATTTACTGTGGAAACTGGAATGGAGTCTATGGAAACAAGGCAAACAAGTAGGGAGGTCATGGAACTTATACAGATTAAAGAGGAGGAGGTGCTTGTTACCTTGAGGCAAATCAGAGTGGATAAATCCCCAGGACCTGACAGCATATTCACTCAGACCTTGAAGGAGACTAGTGTTGAAATTGCAGGGGCCCTGGCAGAAATATTTAAAATGTCGATATTCATGGGTCAGGTGCCGGAGGATTGGAGGATAGCTCATGTAGTTCCGTTGTTTAAAAAAGGCTCAAAAAGTAAGCTGGGAAATTATAGGCCGGTACATTATTTGCCATCGGTAGTAGGTAAATTATTGGAAGGAATACTAAGAGATAGGATCTACAAGTATTTGGATAGACAGGGACTTATTAGAAAAAGTCAGCATGGCTTTGTGCATGGTAGGTCATGTTTAACCAATCTATTAGAATTTTTTGAGGAAGTTACCAGAAAAGTGGATGAAGGGAAGGCAGTGGATGTTGTCTACATGGACTTCAGTAAGGTCCTGCATGGGAGGTTAGTTAGGAAGATTCAGTCGCTAGGTATACATGGAGAGGTAGTAAATTGGATTAGACATTGGCTCAATGGGAGAAGCCAGAGAGTGGTAGTGGAGGATTGCTACTCTGAGTGGAGGCCTGTGACTAGTGGTGTGCCACAGGGATCAGTGCTGGGTCCATTGTTATTTGTCATCTATATCAATGATCTGGATGATAATGTGGCAAATTGGATCAGCAAATTTGCTGATGATACAAAGATTGGAGGTGTAGTGGACAGTGAGGAAGGTTTTCAAAGCTTGCAGAGGGATTTGGACCAGTTGGAGGAATGGGCAGAAAAATGGCAGATGGAGTTTAATGGGGACAAGTGTGAGGTATTGCACTTTGGAAGGTCAAACCAAAGTAGAACATATAAGGTAAACGGTAGGACACTGAGGAGTGCAGTAGAACAGAGGGATCTGGGAGTACAGATACATAATTCCCTAAAGGTGGCGTCACAAGTAGAGAGGGTTGTGAAGAGAGCTTTTGGTACATTGGCCTTTATAAATCAAAGTATTGAACATAAGAGTTGGAATGTAATGGTGAGGTTGTATATGACATTGGTGAGACCGAATATAGAGTATTGTGTGCAGTTTTGGTCACCTAATTACAGGAAGGATATTAATAAGGTTGAAAGAGTGCAGAGAAGGTTTACAAGGATGTTGCCAGGACTTGAGAAACTGAGTTACAGAGAAAGGTTGAATAGGTTAGGACTTTATTCCCTGGAGTGTAGGAGAACGAGGAGTGATTTGATAGAGGTGTATAAGATTATGATGGGTATAGATAGGGTGAATGTAAGCAGGCTTTTTCCACTGAGGCCAGGGGAGAAAAAAAAACAGAGGTCATGGGTTAAGGGTGAAGCGGAAAAAGTTTAAAGGGAACATGGGTGGGGGGAGCTTCTTCACACAGAGTGGTGGGAGTGTGGAATGAGCTGCCAGATGAAGTGGTGAATGCAGGCTCACTTTTTACACTACACGCTGCATCCGCAAAGGAAACAGCATTATGAAGGACCCCATGCACCCCTCATACAATCTCTTCTCCCTCCTGCTGTCTGGGAAAAGGCTCCAAAGCATTTGGGCTCTTACGACCAGACTATATAACAGTTTCTTCCCCCAAGTTATCAGATTCCTCAATACCCGAAGCCTGGACTGACACCTTGCCCTACTGTCCTGTTTATTATTTAATGTAATGTCTGCACTGTTTTTGTGCACTTTATGCAATCCAGTGTAGGTCTGTAGTCTAGTGTAGCTTTCTCTGTGTTTTTTTATTACGTAGTTCAGTCTAGTTTTTTGTACTGTGTCATGTAATACCATGGTCCTGAAAAACATCTCATTTTTACTATGCACTGTACCAGCAGTTATGGTCAAAATGACAATAAAAGTTGACTTGACCTGACTTGACATTTACGAAAAACTTGGACAGGTACATGGATGAGAGGGGTTTGGAGGGATTTGACCCAGATGCAGGTCAGTGGGACTAGGCAGAAAAATGGTTGGGCACAGCCAAGGAGGGCCAAAAGGCCTGTTTCTGTGCTGTAATGTTCTATGGTTCTAAATATTGAAAGGCTGAGATAGAGAAGATGTGGAAAATATGTTTCCAATAGTGGGAAAGTCCAGGACCAGAGTGCACTGCCTCAGAATAGAGTGAATTCCATTTAGAACAGAGATGTGGAGGAATTTCTTTAGCCAGAGAATGATGAATTTGTGGAATTCATTGCCACAGGCGGCTGTGGAGGACAAGTTCTTGAGTATATTTAAAGCAGAGGGCGACAGGTTCTTGATTAGTCAGGGAATCATGGGTTACAGGGAGAAGGCAGGAGAATGGGGTTCAGAGGCTTAATACAGAACCTATTGGAAGTTTTCATATTTTATTGTTTTACAACATTGAATCACAGGGGATTTAATTTGGCTTTTTTGACACTGATCAACAGAAAAAGTCCCTTTTGTGTCAAAGTGAAAACAGATCTTTACAAAGTGATCTAAATTATTATAGTTATAAAACACATAAATATTGCATAAGTATTCACCCCCTTTAATATGACATACCAAATCATCACTGGTGCAGCCAAATGGTTTTAGAAGACACAGTAAAGGTGTTTCAATTGATTTTGGTAAAAATACACCTGTGTCTGGAAGATCCAATTACTGGTGAGTCAGTATCCTGGCAAAAACTACACCTTGAAGACAAAAGAACATTCCAAGGAGCTCTGTGTAAAGGTTATTGAAAAGCACCAGTCAGGAGATGGATACAAGAAAATTTCCAAGTCACTCAATATCCTCTGGAGTACAGTTATGTGAATCATCAAGAAATGGAAAAAATATGGCACAGCTGTAAATCTGTCTAGAGCAGGCCGTCCTCGAAAACAGAGCAACCATGCAAGCAGGGGACTACTGAGGAAGGCCATCAAGAGACCTAAGACAACTCTGGAGGAGTTACAAGCCTCAGTGGCTAAGTTGGGAGAGACTGAGCATACAATTGTTGCCCAGGTACTTCATCAGTCACAGCTTTATGGGAGAGTGGCAAAGAGAAAGCCACTATTGAAAAACACACAAAATTTTTGGTTAGAGTTTGCCAGAAGGCATGTGGGAGACTCTGAAGTCAGCTGGAAGAAGGTTCTATGGTCTGATGAAACCAAATCTGAGCTTTTTGGTCTTCAGACTAAACACTATGTTTGGCGTATTCCAAACATTGCACATCATCAAAAAGACACCATCCCCACTGTGAAATATGGTGGTGGCTGCATCATACAGTGGCTATGCTTCACTGCAGCAGGCCCTGGATTGCTTGTGAAGGTAGAGGGTAAAATGAATGCAGCAAGATCCAGGGAAAATCCTGGATGAAAACCTGATGCAACTGAAGCTTGTGAGACAAGTTGTTTTCCAGTGAGACAATGACCCGTAGCATAAAGTCAAAGCTACACAGGAATGGTTAAAAAACAAAATTCATGTCCTGGAGTGGCCAAGTCAGAGTCCAGACCTCAATCCAATTGACAGTTTGTGGCTGGACTTGAAAAGGCCTGTTCATTCATGATCCCCATGCAATTTGACAGAGCTTGAGCAGTTTTGTAATGGGGAAAAATTGCAGTGCCCAGATATGCAAAGCTGATAAAGATTTATCCACACAGACTCAAGGCTGTAACTCCTGCCAAAGGTGCATCTATTAAATACTGACTTGAAGGGGGTAATTATGCAATCAATTATTTTGTGTTTAATAACTGATAAATTTAGACCCATTTGTAGAAATCTGTTTTCACTTTGACACGAAAGTTTTTTCTATTGATCAGTGCCAAAACAGCCAAATTAAATCCACTGTAATTCAATGCTGCAAAACAATAAAACATGAAAACTTTCAAGAGAGAGGGGTGAATACCTTTATAGGCACTGTAAATCAGCCATATGGAATGTCAGCACAGACTCAAAGGGGTGAATGGCCTAATTCTGCTCCTATAACCCATGGTTTTATGGGTATGTCATTGATTTATAGTCTGCTATGTTCCTTTACAGCCCTTTCCTGTGTCAAGAACTCTAACAATCTCTGTATCATTTACAAACCTACCAACACATGCATCAATATTTCCATTCACCATTTCTAGGCATTGAGTGCTTTACCTGTCGCCCATGGTAAAACACAGTTATGACAAACATTAACATCAGCACGACGATGATTCCTCGATGCCACTTGACGTAGACACTGTGAAGGCAGAAATAAAACAATGATCACTTTAGCAGGGAATCACACGAAGATGTGGGTTTCTGTGTCTATGTCAGCTGTTCTTTGGAGGCAGACACACTAGTGAAGTTTAAGAGTCTACTAGACAGGTATATGGAGGAATTTAAGGTGGGGGGGGGTTATATGTGAGGCGGGGTTTGAGGGTCAGCACAACATTGCGGGCTGAAGGGCCTGTAATGTGCTGTACTATTGTATGTTCTAGTCTATGTTCCTGCCTGTCCCTAACAGTGACCGGTTACACTGGGGGGTAGGGAGTGACATACAGACTGGGCTCCCTCCCTGGTGGCACTGGGGAACAAGGAGGATTGTCTCATGGATTTACTTTAACAAATGAAATTAAACTCTAACTATGGTTGTGGATCTCTGGAGAGGGTCTAGTATTCCCAGAGCAGGATGAGCTCTTCTGGCCATCACAGACCCCTCCTCCCACTGCCACTGACCCACTTACCAACTACTGGCTTGGGACAGTTTATCCATGTTCTGAGGAGTGACCAAAGGGGTGGCTGGTGGGTTGTGTGTCCAGTGGAGTGACCTGTGGGCCATGTGACCAAGGGGGGTGACCAATGGGATCTACAGTTGGGTAACCAGTGAGCTGACCAGTGACAAGAGAGTTGATCAGTGGTTCTACATGAGGAGACCTGTGCACACTACAAAATTTCAGGTACAGAGTGTGGTTTAAAAGCTTCAGGAAGCCAGAACACAGGCTTGAGGAAGCCAGCAAAGAAATTATAGAGGATCCATTGATTACACCCAAGCACACGATAGGATTGGTCAGTCTCACCCTGGGAAAGGAGACGAATGGTCGACTTCCCTGGAACTGTAAGAGATTGGTCGGCCACCCCAGGACAGTCAGGGATTGGTTGGTCTCACCCTGAGACAGTAAGGGATTGGTCGATCTCACCCTGAGACAGTATGTGATTGGTCGATCTCACCCTGAGACAGTAAGCGATTAGTCAGTCTCACCCTGAGACAGTAAGGGATTGGTCGGTCTCACCCTAAGACAGTAGGTGATTGGTGGATCTCACCCTGACAGTAAGGGATTGGTCGGTCTCACCCTGAGACAGTAGGGGATTGGTCGATCTCACCCTGAGACAGTAGGGGATTGGTCAGTCTCACCCTGAGACAGTAGGGGATTGGTCGATCTCACCCTGAGACAGTAAGCAATTGGTCGATCTCACCCTGAGACAGTAAGGGATTGGTCGGTCTCACCCTGAGACAGTAAGCGATTGGTCGGTCTCACCCTGAGACAGTAGGGAATTGGTCGATCTCAACCTGAGACAGTAGGGGATTGGTCGATCTCACCCTGAGACAGTAGGGGATTGGTCGATCTCACCCTGAGACAGTAAGGGATTGGTTGGTCTCACCCTGAGACAGTAGGGGATTGGTGGATCTCACCCTGAGACAGTAGGGGATTGGTCGGTCTCACCCTGAGACAGTAGGGGATTGGTGGATCTCACCCTGAGACAGTAAGGGATTGGTCGGTCTCACCCTGAGACAGTAGGGGATTGGTCGGTCTCACCCTGAGACAGTAAGCGATTGGTCGATCTCACCCTGAGACAGTAGGGGATTGGTCGGTCTCACCCTGAGACAGTAGGGGATCGGTGGATCTCACCCTGAGACAGTAGGGGATTGGTCAGTCTCACCCTGAGACAGTAGGGGATTGGTCGATCTCACCCTGAGACAGTAGGGGATTGGTGGATCTCACCCTGAGACAGTAGGGGATTGGTCAGTCTCACCCTGAGACAGTAAGGGATTGGTCAGTCTCACCCTGAGACAGTAAGGGATTAGTCGATCTCACCCTGAGACAGTAAGGGATTGGTGGATCTCACCCTGAGACAGTAAGGGATTGGTCGATCTCACCCTGAGACAGTAGGGGATTGGTCGATCTCACCCTGAGACAGTAAGGGATTAGTCGATCTCACCCTGAGACAGTAAGGGATTGGTGGATCTCACCCTGAGACAGTAAGGGATTGGTTGGTCTCACCCTGAGACAGTAGGGGATTGGTCGATCTCACCCTGAGACAGTAGGGGATCGGTCGGTCTCACCCTGAGACAGTAAGGGATTGGTGGATCTCACCCTGAGACAGTAGGGGATTGGTCGATCTCACCCTGAGACAGTAAGGGATTGGTCGATCTCACCCTGAGACAGTAAGGGATTGGTGGATCTCACCCTGAGACAGTAAGGGATTGGTCGATCTCACCCTGAGACAGTAAGGGATTGGTCGATCTCACCCTGAGACAGTAAGGGATTGGTCGGTCTCACCCTGAGACAGTAAGGGATTGGTGGATCTCACCCTGAGACAGTAGGGGATCGGTGGATCTCACCCTGAGACAGTAGGGGATTGGTCGATCTCACCCTGAGACAGTAAGGGATTGGTCGGTCTCACCCTGAGACAGTAGGGGATCGGTCGGTCTCACCCTGAGACAGTAGGGGATCGGTCGATCTCACCCTGAGACAGTAGGGGATTGGTCGGTCTCACCCTGAGACAGTAGGGGATTGGTCGGTCTCACCCTGAGACAGTAGGGGATCGGTGGATCTCACCCTGAGACAGTAGGGGATCGGTGGATCTCACCCTGAGACAGTAGGGGATCGGTGGATCTCACCCTGAGACAGTAGGGGATCGGTGGATCTCACCCTGAGACAGTAGGGGATCGGTGGATCTCACCCTGAGACAGTAGGGGATTGGTCGATCTCACCCTGAGACAGTAGGGGATTGGTCGATCTCACCCTGAGACAGTAGGGGATTGGTCGATCTCACCCTGAGACAGTAAGGGATTGGTCGATCTCACCCTGAGACAGTAGGGGATTGGTGGATCTCACCCTGAGACAGTAGGGGATTGGTGGATCTCACCCTGAGACAGTAGGGGATTGGTGGATCTCACCCTGAGACAGTAGGGGATTGGTGGATCTCACCCTGAGACAGTAGGGGATTGGTCGATCTCACCCTGAGACAGTAGGGGATTGGTCGATCTCACCCTGAGACAGTAGGGGATTGGTCGATCTCACCCTGAGACAGTAAGGGATTGGTCCATCTCACCCTGAGACAGTAGGGGATTGGTGGATCTCACCCTGAGACAGTAGGGGATTGGTCGATCTCACCCTGAGACAGTAAGGGATTGGTCCATCTCACCCTGAGACAGTAGGGGATTGGTGGATCTCACCCTGAGACAGTAGGGGATTGGTCGATCTCACCCTGAGACAGTAAGGGATTGGTCAATCTCACCCTGAGACAGTAGGGGATTGGTCGATCTCACCCTGAGACAGTAAGGGATTGGTCAATCTCACCCTGAGACAGTAGGGGATCGGTGGATCTCACCCTGAGACAGTAGGGGATTGGTGGATCTCACCCTGAGACAGTAGGGGATTGGTCGATCTCACCCTGAGACAGTAAGGGATTGGTCGGTCTCACCCTGAGACAGTAAGGGATTGGTGGATCTCACCCTGAGACAGTAAGGGATTGGTCGGTCTCACCCTGAGACAGTAGGGGATTGGTCGGTCTCACCCTGAGACAGTAGGGGATTGGTCGGTCTCACCCTGAGACAGTAGGGGATCGGTCGATCTCACCCTGAGACAGTAGGGGATCGGTGGATCTCACCCTGAGACAGTAGGGGATCGGTGGATCTCACCCTGAGACAGTAGGGGATTGGTCGATCTCACCCTGAGACAGTAAGGGATTGGTCGGTCTCACCCTGAGACAGTAGGGGATTGGTCGGTCTCACCCTGAGACAGTAGGGGATTGGTCGGTCTCACCCTGAGACAGTAGGGGATTGGTCGGTCTCACCCTGAGACAGTAGGGGATTGGTCGATCTCACCCTGAGACAGTAGGGGATCGGTCGATCTCACCCTGAGACAGTAGGGGATCGGTGGATCTCACCCTGAGACAGTAGGGGATTGGTCGATCTCACCCTGAGACAGTAGGGGATTGGTCGATCTCACCCTGAGACAGTAGGGGATTGGTCGATCTCACCCTGAGACAGTAAGGGATTGGTCAATCTCACCCTGAGACAGTAGGGGATTGGTGGATCTCACCCTGAGACAGTAGGGGATTGGTGGATCTCACCCTGAGACAGTAGGGGATTGGTGGATCTCACCCTGAGACAGTAGGGGATTGGTGGATCTCACCCTGAGACAGTAGGGGATTGGTCGATCTCACCCTGAGACAGTAGGGGATTGGTCGATCTCACCCTGAGACAGTAGGGGATTGGTCGATCTCACCCTGAGACAGTAAGGGATTGGTCAATCTCACCCTGAGACAGTAGGGGATTGGTGGATCTCACCCTGAGACAGTAGGGGATTGGTCGATCTCACCCTGAGACAGTAAGGGATTGGTCAATCTCACCCTGAGACAGTAGGGGATTGGTGGATCTCACCCTGAGACAGTAGGGGATTGGTCGATCTCACCCTGAGACAGTAAGGGATTGGTCAATCTCACCCTGAGACAGTAGGGGATTGGTCGATCTCACCCTGAGACAGTAAGGGATTGGTCAATCTCACCCTGAGACAGTAGGGGATCGGTGGATCTCACCCTGAGACAGTAGGGGATTGGTGGATCTCACCCTGAGACAGTAGGGGATTGGTCGAACTCACCCTGAGACAGTAGGGGATTGGTCGGTCTCACCCTGAGACAGTAAGGGATTGGTGGATCTCACCCTGAGACAGTAAGGGATTAGTCGGTCTCACCCTGAGACAGTAGGGGATTGGTCAATCTCACCCTGAGATAGTAGGGGATTGGTCGATCTCACCCTGAGACAGTAGGGGATTGGTGGATCTCACCCTGAGACAGTAGGGGATTGGTGGATCTCACCCTGAGACAGTAGGGGCAAGAATGGATGATTAACGTACCAGGTTTTTGAAGTTTCGGAAAAGATGAGGTGAAGGAGGGGGTTGGAGTTGCACTACGAATCAGACGACATCACAATTGCACACAGAGCAGACAGAATGTAGAGGTCAGATACCGGGTCCTTTTATGTGGAACTCAGGAACAGGAGACGTGCAATTACTCTGATGGGATTGTACCACAGATACTCTAATAGTCGCCAAGGAACAGATATGTCATCACATTAAAGAAATCTGTGAAAATAACAGGGGTGTTGTCATGGGAATTTTAACTTCCCTCATATAAACAGGGACTTTCTAAGTGTAAGGGTTTAGATGGGGCTGAATTTATTAAATGAATCCAGGAAGGTTTCTTAAATCAATATGTGGATGGTCCAACAAGAGGAGGGGCTGGACTGGCATTCGTGCTGGGTTATAAGCCTGGTCAGGTTACTGACCTCTCAGTGGATGAACAGTTAGGGAACAGTGACCACAACTCCTTATCTTTGAGGAACGATATAGATAATAGGTATGGACTTTGTGAAAGAGTTTTAAATTGGAGGAGTGCAAATTACAAGGGCATTAGACAGGAACAATGAAGCATTAGTTAGAAACATAGAAACATAGAAAACCTACAGTACAATACAGGCCCTTTGGCCCACAAAGCTCTGCCAAACATGTCCTTACCTTAGAAATTACCTAGAGCTACCCATTGCCCTCTATTTTTCTAAGCTCCATGTACCTGTCCAGCAGTTGCTTAAAAGACCCTATCGTATCCGCCTCCACCCCCGTCCCCGGCAGCCCATTCCACGCACTCACCACTCTGCATAAAAAACTTACCTCTGACATCTCCTCTGGATCTACTTCCAAGCACTTAAAACTGTGCCCTCTTGTGCTAGCCATTGATAGGATGCAAAACTGGGCTGAGAAGTGGCAGATGGAGTTCAACCCAGATAAGTGTGAGGTGGTTCATTTTGGTAGGTCAAATATGATGGCAGAATATAGTATTAATGGTAAGACTCTTGGCAGTGTGGAGGATCAGAGGGATCTTGTAGTCTGAGTCCATTGGACACTCAAAGCAGATGCGCAGGTTGAATCTGTGGTGAAGAAAGCATATGGTGCATTGGCCTTCATCAAACGTGGGATTAAGTTTAGGAGCTGAGACGTAATGTTGCAGCTATATAGTCAGATGGAGGATGAGAGGTGACCTGATAGAGGTGTATAAGATGATGAAAGGGATCGATCATGTGGATAGTCAGAGGCTTTTTCCCAGGGCTGAAGTAGTTAACATGAGAAGACACAGGTTTAAGGTGCTTGGAAGTAGGTACAGAGGAGATGTCAGGGGTAAGTTTTTTTTTCTGCTGAGAGTGGTAAGTGTATGGAGTGGTGGAAGTTGATACAACAGGGTCTTTTAAGAAACTCTTGGATAGGTGCATGGAGCTTAGAAAAATAGAGGGCTATGGGTAACCCTAGGTAATTTCTAAAGTAAGGACATGTTTGGCAGAGCTTTGTGGGCCAAAGAGCCTGTATTGCGCTGTAGGTTTTCTATGTTCTATGTTGAAAATCTCAGTTTGCTGGCAATGTTTCTGGAAGCTGGGGTCATTACCTGGTCACTGATGTTTGAGGATTATCATGATCCAGGGTGACTTCAGTAATGTAGATGTAGCTGGCCATGATCACTGCAAGACACAACATCTTCACAACCGAATGCAGATGGAGAAAGACAGCGCAAGTGACAATGGTTGGCACACCAACCAGCATAAAAAACTGAAGGAAGAAACACAAGTCCAGGTTAGGGCAACTCCATTGTCCACATTGTCCCCAGCAGCCTAGAATTGCTTCGTGACCAAGCCACGAAGATAGAGGGCAATGGGTAGCTCATGGACACCTTGCTCTTGTGCAGGTGAACTCAGCTCCTCAGCACCCACCAGACCCTCCCACAGCCACCACACAACTTCATACAGACAATGTTGTTCAATGTTCTTTACAGTGGGATAAAGGGCAAACATGAAAATAAAATAAAAAAATAAAAATAAACATGAAAATAAAAGACAAAAGATGTTCATTAAAAACAGGGTTAAAAAGTGTCAACTGTGTCTTGATCCCTTATAGTTTTGGGTATTGCAGTCCCACAGTTTGGGAACATTCCGACGATTCAAATCAGTGGTGGGAGCAGTACACAGCGAGGTTACTCAGACAGACAGACATACTTTATTGGTCCCGAGGGAAACTGGGTTTCGTTACAGCCACAGCAACCAAGAATAGTGTAGAAATACAGCAATATAAAACCATAAATAATTAAATAATAATAAGTAAATAATGCTAACTGGGAATGAGTCCAGGACCAGCCTATTGGCTCAGAGTGTCTGACACTCCGAGACAGGAGTTGTGAAGTTTGATGGCCACAGGTAGGAATGACTTCCTATGACGCTCAGTGTTACATCTCGGTGGAATGAGTCTCTGGCTGAATGTACTCCTGTGCCTAACCAGTACATTATGGAGTGGATGAGAGACATTGTCCAAGATGGCATGCAACTTGGACAGCATCCTCTTTTCAGACACCACCGTCAGAGAGTCCAGTTCCACCTCCCACAACATCACTGGCCTTACAAATGAGTTTGTTGATTCTGTTGGTGTCTGCTACCCTCAGCCTGCTGCCCCAGCACACAACAGCAAACATGATAGCACTGGCCACCACAGCCTCGTAGAACATCCTCAGCATCATCCGGCAGATGTTAAAGGACTGCACCTGACTTCTCAAATTCTTTTTCTCCTCAGATTTCAGGGTGAATTTGATCATATTAGTTCTGATAAAGGGTTATGGCCCAGCACATCAACCATTTAATCTTTTTCAAAGACTGCTGAGTCCCTCCAGCATTTTGCATGTATTGTTTAGATTTCCAGCATCTGCAGATTTTCTCGTTTGACCATATTATGATTACTTACCCCCAAGGGTGCTTTTACCTTAAGCTCTCTCATCAATTCCGGTAGATTACACATCACCGAGTCCAGAATAGCTGATCCTCTTGTGGGCTCAACCATGAACTGCTCTGAAAAGCCATCTTGTAGCCTTGCTGGAAACTGCACCCCCCCCCCCCATAGAATCCCACACCAACCTGAGTTTCCCAATCTACCCCCATGACTATTATAACATTGCCCTTTTGGCACGCATTTTCTATCTCCTGTTTTAACTTGTTAGCCACATCCTTACTACTGTTTGGGGGTCTGTATATAACTCAGGATCTTTTTACCCTAGCAGTTCCGTAGTTCTATCCACAATGGTTCAGCATCATCCAACACAATGTCACCTCCTTCTAATGATTTGATTTCATTTTTTACCAACAGAGCAACACTGCCCCCTCTACTCTTCCTGCCTGTCTTTTCGATACAATGTGTATCCTTGGACTTTTAAGCCCCCAGCTATAATCTTTCAGCCATGAACCTTACCTGCCAATCTGCAACTGTGTTGCAAGTTCATCTACCTTATTGCGTATACTGCACAAATTAAACTAAAACAGCTTATCCTGTATTCCCCCTTGTCGATTTAATCTGCCTTTTACTTTCCCATCTGTTGACTGTAATTTTGCCCTGTCAACAGCCTCTCCTCACTACACCTTGCCTCTGTTTGTAAACCGGCTACCTCATCTTCAGCATTATTATCCACCTTTTCCATGAAACTTGTTGCATTGAAACATAGGCAGCTCAGCACACCATGCTCAACCTTTTAATTCCTGACTTTGAGGTCTTACCAGCAGCTCCCTCCACAACTCCACTAACTGTTCTGGCACTCTGGTTCCCATCCCTCAGCAACTCTAGTTTAAACCCCACCGTGCAGTATTAACAGACTTTCCCACTAGAATATCAGACCCCTCTAGTTCAGGTGCAATTTGTCCCTTCTGTATGTGTCCCATTTTCCCTGGAAGAGATCCCATGACCCAAATTCACTCCCACAGCAACCCCTTAGCCATGTATTAGACTGTACAATCTTCTTAGTTCTGGCCTCACTAGCACGTGACATGGGTAGCAATCCCAAGATCTCAACCCTGGAGGTCCTTCCCTTTAACATAGCACCTAACTCCCTCTGCAGAACTTGATCACCCACCCTACCCATGTCATTGGTACCCACATGGACCATGATTCTGTCTGTTCACCCTCACACTTCAGAATGCTGAGGACTCAGTCTGAGATATCCCTGACCCTGAAACCCGGGAGGCAACATACCAATCAGCAATCTTGTTCTTGCCCACAGAACCTCCTGTCTGTTCCCCTAACTAACGAATCCCCTATCACCATAACATGCCTCTTCTTCCCCTTTCCCTCTGAGCCACAGAGGCAGACTCAGTGCCAGACACCTGACCATTGTGACTTCTGTTAGGTCATTCCCCCCACCAGCACCCCCCCCAACAGTATCCAAAGTAATACACCTGTTGTTGAGGGTGTTGGCCACAGGGGTAATCTGCATTGGCTTCTTAACCCATTTCCCCTTCCTGATTGTCCCCCAGTTTCCTGTGTCCTGCACCTCAGGTGTAACTACCTCTCTGTGTGTCCTATCACCACTCAGCCTCCCGAATGATCCAGAGTTCATCCAGTTCCAGCTCCAACTCTTTAGCGTGGGGTGTTAGAAGCTGCAGCTGGACGCACTTCTCGCAGTTGTAGTCGTCAGGGACACTGGAGGCCTTCCCACATCCCGCAAGAGGAGTATTCAACTATCCTGCCTGGCATCTCTACTATCCTAGCTGAGCAGATATAAAGAAGGGAAAAAACACAAGCATTTCTTTTCTTTTGCTTTCTCTCACTGAAGCCTCTCTTCTGGAAGCTTCTACTGCCTTTTGTACTCAGGCAGTGGACCTGATTGAAGCCCCCTCCTCTCAGAACGTACAATTTCTGGATTGGCCACTGATCAAAGCCCTTTCTTGCTCCACTGACCGACCCACTGCTGCCGTCTGTACTCGGCCAGTGACCTGAATGGGAAAGAGTGCCCCCTCCTCTCAGAACGTACAATGTCCAGACTGGTCACTGGTAACAGCTCTTTTTCAGTGGGAGACACACTGGATAGTATTCCCTCGGAGCAGAGAGACCATCTGCTCACAGAACAGCCAGTCTGTCTCCCCACTGACCAGACGGTCTCTCTCCCCACCGACCAGACAGACTGTTTGCCCACTGATAATGCAGCCTTTCTCCCCTCTGACCAGACAGTCCATCTCCTCACCGACCAGACAGACTGTTTGCCCACTGATAGTGTGGCCTGTCTCCCCTCTGATCAGACAGTCTCTCTCCCCACTGAATATGCAGACCACCTCCATCACTGAATGGGATAAGGGCAGGGGAGGCTATTCAGCCCCTCATGGCAGTTGATCATTTACCCTCTCAGGAATATGGGCAAGCTGAGCGAATGAGTGTAGATGCAGCAGATGGGATACAATATACAATCATGTGTCATACAGCGCAGAAGGAACATAGAACATCACAGTGCAGAACAGATCCTGCAGCCCACAATCTTGTGGTGACCTGTTAACCAACCCTTCCCTTCACATAACCCTCCATTTTCTATCATCCACATGCCTAAGAGTATCTTAAGAGTTACCAATACAGCTGCCTCTATTATCACCCCTGGCAGGGCGCCCACACACCAACCACTCTGTGAGTAAAATACATACTCCTGACATCCATCCCATACTGTCCTCTGATCACCTTAAAATTGTGCTGCCTTGTGTGAGCCAATACTGCTGTGGGAAGAATTCCCTAGCTATCCAGTCGATCTAGCCTCTTATCGTCTTGTATATGTCCAACAAGTCACCTCCTATATTCAAGCAAGAAAAAACCCAGCCTGCTCAACCTACCCTCATAAGACATACTCTCTAGTCCAGGCAACATCCTGGTGAATCTCTTCTGGACCCTCTCTAAAGCTTCCATATCCTTCCAATAATGATGTAACCCTCTCACCATAGGCTCATAATGAGTTAGCTAGTACTGTGAATGCAGTCTGATGATGATTATGGCATCCGTTAGTCTCATGAGACCATGGATCTGTGCCTGGAAAGTCTTCTCCAGGGTGCAGGCCTGGGCAGGGTTGTGCGGAAGACTGGCAGTTGCCCAAGCAGCAAGTCTACCCTCTCCACTCCACTCCACATGCTGTCCAAGGGAAGGGCAAGGGCCGATACAGATCGGCACCAGTGACATCACAGGAGCTGCCAGAGTGAGGTTGAAGGCAACGTCGGACTGCCTTAGAGACTCCAGATTTGTCTTCAGATTTACTCCCAAAGCCTTTCCTGTAAGTGGGTACGGCAGCAAAGCAGCAGAGGTTTGAAATCAGAGTTTTCCCTCTCTTAGATGGACTGCTTTCCCAGGCTAACAAGCTCCATCTACCCAAAGCACTAGTTTTAAGGTGCCAGGACCTGCCTTCGCCCCTTTTGCTGTCAGAAGAAACTTCCGCCGGGCTTAGAGGCTGAGCCACACGAGAAGGCCAGGAGTTGGACTTGGTTGTCAGAGGCTATTTGAGGCACCCGCCGTGAGGAGGACTTTTAGGTACTGGGGGCTTGTCCCCACCTCCACTCCTCGGCTTGACCTTACTAATAGTAACATAACTCTGCAATGCACAGGAATAATGATGGAAAGGCTATTTCTAATAAATAAACAAGCCTAGGGTAAATATGATACAGGTAAACACAAACCATAAAAGTTTGAATATTCCTTTAAGGAAAAATGAGGCTACTATTTGTATGAACACTAACACATCCATGAAAATTTACCAGGAAGCAATAATTTTTTTTTGATTTTTTTAATGCATTTTCTACAACACTACAATAAAAAACCCCAAAACGAAGTAGAAAATTAGTACAGTGCAAGATAAACATACAATAGTAATATAATACAAAATAAGATAATTGAGAAAGCACCCAAATTGAAGTCATGTAAAGTTAGTTTCCTCCCCAAGCCCCACAACAAAAAAAAACTCCAGACCAACCAAGACAAAATGTAGAAAATATAAATCAGAACATTCAAACCCCCAAAACTGTAAATACACTTGAAAACAGAAGATAATAATGCCTACTACCAAAAAACAAAAGAGCTGAAAGCAAGGGACTGAAAAAAAAATATGTTGAGCATAAAGTTTCTCTTTATGCTGATGATCTATTACTTTTTCTTTCAAATCCGTCCACATCCTTACCTCCAATGTTTTCACTTCTTGATCAATTTAGCCAGTTTTCTGGCTATAAACTTAATTTATATATGAGTGAACTTTTCCCAATTAATAAAGAAGCACAAGTATTAGCATTTCATGACCTCCCTTTAAAGTAGTTCATAATCAATTTACTTACCTTGGTATTATAGTTACAAGGAAGTTTAATGGAAGCAATAATTTAGCTCATACCAGTATAAGCTTAGATTAAAATTATATTGACAAGTATTTTAAACTATAACAAACAAAGTAAAGTAAAGGGCCCACTACACCTATATTAGCCTATAGTGTGCATATAATTGTTGGAGCTCATTGTTGCAAAATCAATCCGGTTTGCTTCACTTCATTCACTCATGGTACCAAACATTTCTGGCAGAAAACACGGTCCAGGCGAAACATAAACAAACATCCATGCAACATCCAAGGGCAAAGCATAGAAATTTCTCCAAGATCATGTGAGAACTAGTTAACTAAAAGTTATCTACACATTCACTCTGAGACCAAAGTCAGCATGGTTTTTCCGACAACAGTATCTCTTTTCATCTTCTCCTATGTTTGTTGTCCATTTCCAATTCAATTTTCCTTCTTTGCCACAAACTCCTGCACTCTGTCCAGAAAATAACTACCCCCTGATCCCCCTAGAATGTTCTGGGGCATTTATTCGACAAAATGTTAAAAAGACAAATCTTATTGTCTATTACAAGCTAACTTAATCAATGTAATTATTATTTTAAGTAGCAAAAAATGAAATACCCAAATGTATAATGGAGTGAAAGGAATACATTGCACTTTGAGAAAATATGCAAGTGGTTGGAATGCTTTGAACAAATAATAAGCAGGATATGCAAAGGAGAATTGGTGGATGTTGTGTACTTGGATTTTTAGAGGCCTTTGATAAAGCACATGTGAGGCTAACTAACAAGCTACGGGCTCAAGGTATTGCAGGCAAGATTCTAGCATGGATAAAGCAGTGACTGATTGTTTGGTGGCAAAGATTAGGAATAAAGCAAGCCTCTTCTGGTTGGCTGCTGGTTATTAGTGGTGTTCCACAGGGGTCTATGCTGGGACTGCTTCTTTTTACGTTTTACTACATTTTTACATTTTATGTCAATGACAGAGGCGTCACTAGCAGGGGGATTGAGTTCAAGAGTTGAGAGGTCATGTTGCAACACTACAATTCTCTGGTGAGACCGCACTTAGAGTATTGTGTTCACTTCTGGTCACCTCATTATAGGAAGGATGTGGAAGCTATGGAGAGAGTGCAGAGGAGATTTACCAGGATGTTGCCTGGATTGGAGAACAAGTCTTATGAGGCAAGGTTAGCAGAGCTGGGACTTTTCTCTTTGGAGCATAGAAGAATGAGAGGGGACAATAGAGGTCTACAAGATTATGAGAGGCATAGATAGGCTGGATAGTCAGTACCTGTTTCCTAGGGCACCAATAGCAAACAACAGAGGGCATATGTACAAAATTAAGGGAGGGAAGTTTAGGGGAGAACTCAGGGGTAAGGTTTTACACAGAGGGTTGTGAGTGCCTGGAATGACTTGCCAGGGGTGGTGGTGGAGGCTAAAACATTAGAGATATTTAAGAGCCTCTTGGACAGGCACATGGATGAAATAAAAATGGAGGGTTATGGGGTAGTGTGGGTTTAGTACTTTTTTTTTTAAGGATTATATGGGTCGGCACAACATGGAGGGCTGAAGGGCCTGTACTGTGCTGTAGTGTTCTATGGTTCTATTGTTCTTTATATATATTTATATTTATTTATATACACCAAAAAACCAAGAAGTAGGCAGATGGGTGACGGTCCAGAGGGGCAGGGGGAGCAGGCAGAGAGAGCAGAGCACCCCTGCGGCCATTCCCATTAACAATAAGTATACCGTACTGGATACTGTTGATGGGGATGACCTACCAGGAATGAGTTGTAGTGGTCCTGCCTCTGGCACAGAGGTTTATACCTCTCCAAATGTTCATAAATCCTGACTCTCAGGATCTTCTCCATCAATTTACCAACCACTGAAATAAGACTCAGTGGTTTATATTTTCTGGGCTATCTCTAGTCCCTTTCTTAAATAAGGGAAAAACATCTGCAACCCTACAATCCTCCAGAACCTCTCCCGTCCCCATTGATGATGCAAAGATCATCGCCAGAAGCTCAGCAATCTCCTCCCTCGCCTCCCACAGTAGCCTGGGGTACACCTCTTCTGGTCGCCATGACTTAACAAACCTTTTTTAAGGTTTCCTGTAATCCTGCCCACCAAGGCCTTCTCATGGCCCCTTCTGGCTCTCCTAATTTCATTCTTAAGCTCCTTCCTGCTAGCCTTATAATCTTCTAGATCTCTATCAATACCTAGTTTTTTTAACCTTTTGTATACTTATGAGTGCAAGAGTAAAGATATCTTATTCCCATGATACCTAGCCTGGATGAGAGCCCAGCTGGAGTACCATGGGGTTTAGATCTCCTTACCCAAGAAAAACCATAGAGGGTGTGCAGTGAAGATCCACTCAAGTACCATTGGACCATTGGGATCTCTTCTAGGGAAGATGGGACCTGTACAGATTGGATGGGTTGCACCTGAACTCGAAGGGGAGCAATATCCTTGCAGGTAGGTTTGCTAGCATGGTTTGGGAGGGTCTAAACTAATTTGCAAGGGGGATGGGACCCGGAGCGATAGGGCAATGAAAGAAATGCATGGAGTAAAGCCAGATCTAATTTATAGAGAGGCTTTGAGGAAAGAGAAGCAGAATAAAGGGTGTAAAGGTAGTAAGGTAGAAGGGCTAAAGTGTGTGTACTTCAATGCAAGAAGCATCAGGAACAAAGGTGATGAACTGAGAGCTTGGATACATACATGGAATTATGATGTAGTGGCCATTACGGAGACTTGGCTGGCACCAGGGCAGGAATGGATTCTCAATATTCCCGGATTTCAGTGCTTTAAAAGGGATAGAGAGGGGGGAAAGGGGAGGAGGGGTGGCATTACTGGTCAGGGATACTATTAGAGCTGCAGAAAGGGTGGGTAATGTAGCAGGATCCTCTTTTGAGTCAGTATGGGTGGAAGTCAGGAACAGGAAGGGAGCAGTTACTCTATTGGGGGTATTCTATAGGCCCCCTGGTAGCAGCAGAGATACCGAGGAGCAGATTGGGAGGCAGATTTTGGAAAGGTACAAAAATAAAAGGGTTGTTATCATGGGTGACTTTAACTTCCCTAATATTGATTGGCACTTGATTAGTTCCAAGGGTTTAGATGGGGCAGCGTTTGTTAAGTGTGTCCAGGATGGATTCCTGTCACAGTATGTTGACAGGCTGACTAGGGGGAATGCCATACTAGATCTAGTATTAGGTAACAAACCGGGTCAGGTCACAGATCTGTCAGTGGGTGAGCATCTGGGGGACAGTGATCACCACTCCCTGACCTTTATCATTATCATGGAAAAGGATAGAATCAAAGAGGACAGGAAAATTTTTAATTGGGGAAGGGCAAATTATGAGGCTATAAGGCTAGAACTTGCGTGTGTGAACTGGGATGATGTTTTTGCAGGGAAATGCACTATGGACATGTGGTCGATGTTTAAGGATCTCTTGCAGGATGTTAGGGATAAATTTGTCCTGGTGAGGAAGATAAAGAATGGTAGGGTGAAGGAACCATGGGTGACAAGTGAAGTGGAAAATCTAGTCAGGTGGAAGAAGGCAGCATACGTGAGGTTTAGGAAGCAAGGATCAGATGGGTCTATTGAGGAATATAGGGTAGCAAGAAAGGAGCTTAAGAAGGGGCTGAGAAGAGCAAGAAGGGGGCATGAGAAGGCTTTGGTGAGTGACGTAAAGAAAAACCCCAAGGCATTCTTCAATTATGTGAAGAACAAAAGGATGACATGATTGAAGGTAGGACCAATTAGAGATAAAAGTGGGAAGATGTGCCTGGAGGCTGTGGAAGTGAGCGAGGTCCTTAATGAATACTTCTCTTCGGAATTCACCACTGAGAGGGAACTTGATGACGATGAGGACAATATGAGTGAGGTTGATGTTCTGGAACATGTTGATATTAAGGGAGAGGAGGTGTTGGAGTTGTTAAAATACATTAGGATGGATAAGTCCCCGGGGCCTGATGGAATATTCCCCAGGCTGCTCCATGAGGCGAGGGAAGAGATTGCTGAGCCTCTGGCTAGGATCTTTATGTCCTTATTGTCCACAGGAATGGTACTGGAGGATTGGAGGGAGGCGAATGTTGTCCCCTTGTTCAAAAAAAGTTGTAGGGATAGTCTGGGTAATTATAGACCTGAGAGCCTTACGTCTGTGGTGGGAAAACTGTTGGAAAAGATTCTTAGAGATAGAATCTATGGGCATTTAGAGAATCATGGTCTGATCAGGGACAGTCAGCATGGCTTTATGAAGGGCAGACTGTGTCTAACAAGCCTGATAGAGTTCTTTGAGGAAGTGACCAGGCATATAGATGAGGGGGGTGCAGTGGATGTGATCTACATGGATTTTAGTAAGGCATTTGACAAGGTTCCACATGGTAGGCTTATTCAGAAAGTCAGAAGGCATGGGATCCAGGGAAGTTTGGCCAGGTGGATTCAGAAATGGCTTGCCTGCAGAAGGCAGAGGGTCGTGGTGGACGGAGTACATTCAGATTGAAGGGTTGTGACTAGCGGTGTCCCACAAGGATCTGTTATGGGACCTCTACTTTTCGTGATTTTTATTAACAACCTGGCTGTGGGGGTAGAAGGGTGGGTTGGCAAGTGACACAAAGGTTGGTGGTGTTGTAGATAGTGTAGACGATTGTCGGAGATTGCAGAGAGACATTGATAGGATGCAGAAGTGGGCTGAGAAGTGGCAGATGGAGTTCAACCCGGAGAAGTGTGAGATGCTACACTTTGGAAGGACAAACTCCAAGGCAGAGTACAAAGTAAATGGCAGGATACTTGGTAGTGTGGAGGAGCAGAGAGATCTGGGGGTACATGTCCACAGATCCCTGAAAGTTGCCTCACAGGTAGATAGGGTAGTTAAGAAAGCTTATGGGGTGTTAGCTTTCATAAGTTGAGGGATAGAGTTTAAGAGACGCGATGTAATGATGCAGCTCTATAAAACTCTAGTTAGGCCACACTTGGAGTACTGTGTCCAGTTCTGGTCGACTCACTATAGGAAGGATGTGGAAGCATTGGAAAGGGTACAGAAGAGATTTACCAGGATGCTGCCTGGTTTAGAAAGTATGGATTATGATCAGAAATTAAGGGTGCTAGGGCTTTACAGTTTGGAGAGAAGGAGGCATGATAGAGGTATACAAGATATTAAGAGGAATAGATAGAGTGGACAGCCAGTGCCTCTTCCCCAGGGCACCACTGCTCAGTGCAAGAGGACACAGCTTTAAGGTAAGGGGAGGGAAGTTCAAGGGGGATATTAGAGGAAGGTTTTTCACTCAGAGAGTGGTTGGTGCGTGGATTGCACTGCCTGAGTCAGTGGTGGAGGCAGACACACTAGTGAAGTTTAAGAGACTACTAGACAAGTATATGGAGGAATTTAAGGTGGGGGGTTATATGTGAGGCAAGGTTTGAGGGTCAGCACAACATTGTGGGCCGAAGGGCCTGTAATGTGCTGTACTATTCTATTTACTCTATATGTAAGTAGTTCCTGGGATAGCAGCTTTAACATATGAGGAATGATTACTTTTGCAACTCTGGAGTTTAGAAGCAAGAGAGAATGCACAGAACAGTACAGAACTTTCAGATGCTTGGAGGATGCTCCCCTGAAAAGTGTTGAACCAGGGAGCAAACTCTAAGTAGAGGGCTTTGGCCACCAAGAACAGAGATAGAGACATCTCTTCACTTTGAAGCTATGGAATCCCCTATCCCAAGGGTCAGTGGTGGCTCAGTCACAGTGCTCTTTCAAATTGATGATTCTTGGGGAGTCAGAGTGTCATTGTCTTGGCTGGCATTTCCCACCTTTTCCCTTTCCTCCCTAATTAGTCCTTAATCCCCACACCTGATTCCCAATTCCTCTCAATCACCAGCACCTGGTTTCTATTAGCCACCAGAGGATAAGACTCCGACAGCTCGGGATCAGCCCTTGCCAGACAGATTGTGACTGACTGCTCCAAGTCTTCAACCCTGTGTCTCTCCATAAACCAAGACTCCCTAGTCCTGACTCAGCCTGGTCCCGATTCTACACTCGCTACGGAGATTCTGCCTCCGTGTCAGAGTCCTGCACCTGGGTTCATTTTCCTGCCACGTCCCCACCACAGAACAATCTGGCCAGTCATGAACCCAACAGACTTGGATCCCGTGCAACAGGCCCTCGCCAGCTAGGGCTTGTTACTGGGTGCCCACGACCAATTGCTCTGGGAAGTTACGGAACACCTCCATATGCTGGCCACAAGTGTGGGGAAGGTCAGTGAGCAGGTGGACCGGATGTCCATCTTCCTTAGTCCGCCACACCCCTCAAGAACTCCGGCTGACCCATCCGGGCAACCTGGACCGTATGTGCCCCTGGAACTGGCAACAATATCCCCGACAGCCGTATGTTCCGGGGCCAGAACCCTACACGGGGGGCCTAGGAAGGTGGAGGGCATTCCTACTACAATGCTCCCTGGTTTTCGAGCAACAACCACAAACACACGCATCAGATAAGTCGAAGATCATGTACGTCGTGGGGCTGCTATGAGCGGATGCCCTGGCATGGGCTATGGCTATTTGGGACAACCAACCCGAGATTTGCGCCTCCTTCCCCACCTTTGTCTCAGAGATGCGGAAGGTTTTCGAGCAGCCCCTTCGTGGAAAGGACGCCGCCAGACGCTTGCTGACCCTGTGTCAAGGTCCACGCAGTGTGGATAAATATGCCATTGAATTCCGCACCCTCGCAGCCGACTCGGGATGGAACGACGAGGCCCTACGGGAGGTGTTCCCACAGGGTCTCGCAGAAAGGATTAAGGACGAACTGGCAGCGAAAGATGACACGGACAGCCTGGACGCGTTAATCTCTTTAGCGACCAGGCTGGATGACCGGTTGCGTGAGCGTCGAAGGGAAAAGACTAGGTCACCCAGCTCCTCGGGCAAATCCACGCCCTGTTTCCCTACCTTCCACCAATTCCCCTTCCCTGGCTCCTCTAAGCGTCCTTCCTGCTCCATCTGTCCTTGAAGAAGAACCAATGCAGCTGGGGTGGACAATACTCCCTTCAGCCCCCCAAACCCGGCCACTGTGATTTTCCAGCAACAGTCCTTGCCCCTATCGGCCCTAGTTGATTCCGGCGCTGAGGGGAATCTGTTGGATGAGGACGTAGCCGCCCGGGCCGGAATCCCTCGGGAACCACTCACCACCCCCTTGGAGGCCCGGGGCCTGGACGGTAGGCTGCTGGCTCGGGTAACCCACCGCACTCCGCCCTTAACAGTAGTCCTGTCCGGTAATCACCAAGAGAAGGTTAGATTCAATCTAATCCACTCGCCTCGAGCCCCGGTGGTACTAGGATACCCTTGGCTGGTCCACCACAATCCCCAGATCGACTGGACCGCCGGGAGGACAGGCAGATGGAGTCCAGCATGCCACGCCCACTGTCTAGGGTCGGCCCCACCTCCCAGGGAGGCTCCGGCGACCTTGACCTCTCCCGGGTACCCGCTGAATACCACGACCTGGGACAGGTGTTCAGCAAACAACGAGCACTTGCCCTGCCTCCGCACCGCCCTTATGACTGTGCCATCGTCCTCCCCCCTGGGGCCCCGCTGCCCACCAGTCGCCTCTATAATTTATCACGACCAGAGAGGGAGGCCATGGAGAAATACCTGGGCGAGTCTCTCGCAGCCGGCCTCATCAGCCCCTCTTCCTCCCCTGTGGCCGCCGGGTTCTTTGTGGAGAAGAAAGATGGATCGCTTTGCCCCTGCATCGATTATCGAGGCTTGAACAATATCACCATTAAGAACAAGTACCCCTTACCTCTCATTAGTTCAGCCTTCGATCCGCTACACGGAATGACCATCTTTTCCAAGCTGGACCTACGGAATGCCTACCACATCGTCAGGATATGGGAAGGGGATGAGTGGAAGAGAGCCTTTAACACCCCTCTGGGCCATTTTGAGTAACTGGTAATGCCGTTTGGCCTTAGGAATGCCCTCGTCGTTTTCCAGGCCTTCATCAACGATGTGTTAACGGACTTCATTAACCGTTTCGTGTTGGTCTATCTAGACGACATCCTGATCTTTTCCCGCAGCCTGCAAGAACATGTTCGCCGTGTCCGTGGAGGCTGTGGGAGAACCAACTGTTTGTGAAGACGGAGGAATGTGAGTTTCATGTCCCTTCGGTCAGCTTCCTGGGATACATCATCGAAGACGGGCAGGTGAGAGCGGACTCCGAGAAGATCCGTGCGGTGGAGGAATGGCCTCGGCCAACAACCGCAAGCAACTCCAACGGTTCCTGGGGTTCGCGAACTTCAACTCCGTTTTATCAGGGACTACAGTCGGGTGGCCGCCCCCCCACCCGGTTTACCTTGCCCTCCAAACCCTTTTCTTGGGACGCCGAAGCGGAAGCGGCATTCACTAACCTAAAGAGACGCTTCACCACCGCCCCCATCCTGATCCATCCGGACCCGTCCCGACGATTCATCGTGGAGGTGGACGCTTCAGATTCCGGGGTAGGAGCAGTCCTGTCCCAACAGTCGGGTACGGACGAAAAGGTTCACCCCCGTGCCTTCTTCTCCCGCCGATTGTCCCCCGCGGAACGGAATAATGACGTGGGAAATCAAGAATTATTGGCGGTCAAACTGGCGTTGGAAGAATGGAGACACTGGCTGGAGGAGGCAAAGCATCCATTCGACGTCTGGACAGATCTCAAAAACCTGGGGTATATTCAAACCGCCATGCGGCTGAATTCCCGCCAGGCCCATTGGGCATTATTCTTTGGGCGATGCAAGTTTACCATCACTTACCGCCCAGGGACAAGAACGGAAAGCCGGACGCACTCTTCCGCCAATATGACCCCAGGGAGGACACCTCCAGTCCAGAAACTCACCCCCCCCCCCCCCCCCGCGTGGTGTCTTCCCTCACCTGGGAGATCGAGTCGGTGGCAAAAGAAGCCCAACGGGATGACCCGGACCCAGGTAAGGGACACACCGAGCGCCTCTATGTGCCCGAACGCGTCCGATCTCAGGTCCTCCAGTGGGGGCATGCGTCTCGGTTTGCCTGACATTTTTGGTGGCCCTCCATGGAGGCAGACACCCGCTCCTACGTCGCGGCATGTCCAACTTGTGCCCGGGGAAAGGCCTCGCTTCGGCTGCCTGCGGGATTGCTTCACCCCCTGCCTGTTCCTGGCTGCCCATGGTCGCACATCGCCCTGGACTTCGTTACGGGTCTGCCCAAATCCCGCGGAAATATGACCATCCTCACCGTGGTGGACAGGTTTTCGAAAGCTGTGCATTTTGTAGGCTCCCCTCGGCCCGAGAGACCGCTGACCTCCTTGTCCGCCACGTCTTCCGCCTCCACGGAATCCCCGCCGACATCGTCTCGGACCGCGGTCCCCAGTTCGTCTCCAGGGTGTGGAGCGCATCCTGCCGAGCCCTGGGTGCATCAGTCAGCCCATCATCCGGCTCCCACCCCAAGACTAATGGACAGAGGGAGCGGGCTAACCAAGACCTGGGAGCGACGTTGCGTTGTGTGACCAAAAACAACCCAGTCACCCGGAGTGACTAACTCCTGTGGGTCAAGTATGCCCACATCTCCCTCATGAGTTCATCGTTAGGAAAGTCCCCGTTCAAGCGATCTCTGGGGTACCAGCCCCCGTTGTTTCCCATGCAGGAAGCAGAGATTGCAGTACTATCCGTCCGCGATCATACTGACCGGTGCCGCAGGATTTGGGAGAAACACGCGTGGCCCTAGCCCGGTCAGAAGATCGCTACAAGGAGACAGCCGACCGACACCGGACTCCGGCACTGGCGTACAAACCTGGGCAGTTGGTATGGTTGTCCTCCAAAGACATTCCGCTCAAGAATGAGCATAGAAAACTCGCTCCTCGCTTCCTAGGCCCATTCAGGGTCGAACGGGTTATCAATCCTATGGCGGTCCAATTGAAGATACCAAGTTCCCTACACATCCACCCTACCTTCCACGTCTCCCAAGTTAAACCAGTCTCAGCCAGTCCCTTATGTCCACCAACCGATACTCCCCCACCAGCCCGAATCATTGACAACCATCCAGCTTATACTGTCCGATGACTATTGGATGTGCGCTGAAGGGGCAGAGGGTTCCAGTACTTGGTGGATTGGGAAGGGTATGGTCCAGAGGAGCGTTCCTGGGTTCCCTGCTCCTTTATCCTGGACCCTTCCCTTATCCAGGACTTTTATCAAGACCATCCCGACAAGCCGGAAAGTCGCCGGGAGGCTCCCTTTGAGGAAGGGGTACAGTCATGGTCCTGGCTGGCATTTCCCACCTTTTCCCTTTCCTCCCTAATTGGTCCTTAATCCCCATACTTGATTCCCAATCTTTCCCAATTCCTCTCAATCACCAGCATCTGGTTTCCATTAGCCACCGGAGGATAAGACTCAGACAGCTCTGGTCAGCCCTTGCCAGATTGTTGGGTGACTCGGAGAGGGAGATGGAGATGTTATTCCAAGTCTTCAACCCTGTATCTCTCCATAAACCAAGTCTCCCTAATCCTGACTCAGCCTGGTCCCGATTCTACACTCGCTACGGAGATTCTGTCGCCCGGTCCTGCCTCTGCATTGGAGTCCTGCACTTGGGTTAGTTTTCCTGCCACATCCGTGTCACAAAGAGAGTCCAGAGATATGGATATGGAGTTGGAAAATGGTGCTGAGATGAAGGTAAGCCGAGAACCTAATAAACAAGTTCAGATAGCTCACTCCTGTATCTATACCTACACTAAACCAATGCTCCTTCATCTCCTTGACATCTGGAAATCTTCCAGTCCATCATTGAGCCTCCACTGCCTCCTCGGTGGAGAAATCCAAAGAACCACCACATTTTGGATGAAGAAATCTCTCTCATCAACATTCTGAATGGTTGAGTCCTTATTGCAGGACTGAACCCCTATGCAAGATGTTCCATCATGAGAAACATCCAGAATGTATGTCAGCATATGTACATCAAGCCCAATGAGATTGGCTTTTAACTTCTGAATAGCATGATGGTCTGGTCTGTGTAATCTCTTCTCATACAATAGAATTGCAAAACAACCATAAGACATAGGAGCAGAATTAGGGCATTTGGCCCATTGAGTCTGCTCCACCATTCAATCATGGCTGATTTATTCTCCTTCTCAATCCCATTTTTCTGTTTTCTCCCTGTAACCTTTGACTCTCAGACTAATCAAGAACCTATCAACTTAAATATACCCAATTGCTTGACCTCTACAGCTATTTGTGACAAAGAATTCCACAGATTCACCATTCTCTGCCTAAAGAAATTCCTCCTCATCTCTGTTCTAAAGGGACATCCCTCTATTCTGAGGCTGTACCTCCGATCCTAGACTCTCCCATTCCAGGAAACACTCTTTCCACACCCACCTTATCTTGGCCTGTCGATACTTGGTAGGTTTCAATCTGATCCCCCACCCAACTCGTTCTTTAAAACTCCAGTGGTGGAAGCAGCAAAAGGCCTCTGGCCTGGAAGTTTCCTCTACCATTCATCAAGTTCGGCCTTACCACAATGACAGTTTCCAGCACTGTCCTCGTGATCCTGCATCTATCTGACTTTCCACAGCCCTCCAGACCACTCTGAGTGAAGAGGGAAGAATTTCAAAATGACCTAACACTTGGCCCATCCTTGGGATCAATCAAGTGTGTCTTTGTTTCTCTTTCTTTATCGCAAGTATGTGCTTCCCAAAGAAGGGCACCAGACCCGTACACAATACTCGTCTATAAATCGGGGTACACCTGCACAAATTACTAGCAGTCAACAGTTATGTGCCATTTGCCTTGCTGTTTGCTTGTGATATCAGAATCAGAACATGTTGTGGTGTGTACAGGTATCTCTGAATATATTATAATTTGCTTATTTAGAAATACCGGACTGGAACAGTCTAATGAACTTGTGCCACCCACTTACACCCATGTGACCAATTAACCTATTAACCTGTACATCTTTGGAATGTGGGAGGAACCGAGAAGACAAGACCCAGAGGAGACGCATGCAGTGACAGGGAGAATGTATAAACTCTTTACAGGCAGCGGCACAAATTAAACCCCAGTCACTGGCGGTGTAACAGTGTTATGCTAATGGCTACACTTATATATTGCCTTAAATATCTCCCGGGCAGGGAACTCACATTAACCATTATACCCAAAATGTGCATCACCATAAGACCATAACACATTGACCATTCAGCCCATCGAGTCTGCTCCACCATTCCATCATAGCTGATTTATTATCCCTCTCAGCCCCATTCTCCTCCCTTCTCCCCATAGCCTTTGATGCCTTTTCTGAGAACCTATCAATTTTCACTTTAATTATCCCCTTTCTATACCAATGTGTACGTCTGAATATTTTTCTGCATTATTTTCCATTAGTAATGGCCCTCGCTGATCAACTAACTTGCCTACATAGCCACCTGCATCCTCCTGAGAACCCACAACACTAACTCCTGCACTCATTACCGAACATGAAAAACAGGAATAGGAGCAGAGCTTCAGCCACCCCTCCCTGTGAAAGTGTGTAAGATCATGGGTGACCTATTGCAGAGGAGGGTCATGAGAATGACCCTGGGAATGAAAGGGTTCTGTACTTGCTGAAATTTTGATGAATGGGGCGGGCGGGATCTCATTGAAACCTACTGAACATTGGACAGCCTAAAAAACGTGGAAGTGGCCAGGATGCTTCCTATTGTGGGGAAGTCTAGGACCAGAGGGCATAGCCTCAGAAGAGAGTGGCATCCATTTTGAACAGAGATGGGGAGAGTTTCTTTACCCAGAGGGTGGTAAATCTGTGACACTCATTGCCACAGACAGTTGTAGATGCCAAGTCATGGAGTTTATTTAAAGCGGAGGTTGATAGGTTGTTGATTAGTCAGGGCATCAAAGATTACGATGAGAAGGCAGGTGTATGGGGTTGAGTGGGATCCAGGATCAGCCATGATGGAATGGCGGAACAGACTTGATGGGTGAATGGCCTAATTCTGCTCCTATGTCTTATGGTCTAACAGAACTGAGAGGATTAATAAATCAGCCATGATGGAATTATAGAGTAGACGCGATGGGATGAATCTAATTCTGCACCGATCTCTTATGGTCTTGTAATCCTGGGTACTCTGGTCTTGGCTCTGATCCCCAAGCTCAGGGAGATCTCGTGTGCTTCAGTTAAATCACCTCTTAACCGGTTCAAATGGTTAGTCTGTTCCAAGAGCAGGGGAATACCATTTGGTACTTGTGCCTACTTCTGGACTGATAATTTAACTCAACACCACTTTCCAAACGTTCTCTGAGGCTCTATCCAGTAAGAGGGGACCAGTGGATGTGGGGTGCTTTCAGTAAGGGCTCAAGCAGGTTACAGTGCCAAAGCTCTGGGCAATGTAACATATGGTCTGAGAGTTTGATGTCGAACTGGATCATTCCAGGATGTCAGGCGGAGAACCCCACCAGGGCTGGTGTCTGGACCCCAGATATTCACTTCTGTGTCAGTGGCTTGTCAAGGAAACCCAGTGTCATATTACCAAGTTTGCTGAACAGAGTGTGCTTGTGGGTGGATACACTGAGGGGATAGGTGAGGACGTGGAGCTGGAACATAAGGTGGTGAATATGAGGGTGCGAAGAGTGAAGCAGAAAGTGTAGTAACTGGGCACAAAACTATTACAGAACAGGATGTTGGAGTTCAGAGTTCAATCCTGGCATCATCTGCAAGGAGTCAGTACATTCTCCCCATGGAATGTGTGGTGCTCCGGTTTCTTCCCGAAGTCCGAAGACATACCGGATGATAGGTTAATTGGTCATTGTAAATTGTTTGGTGCTTGTGTTAGGGTTAAATTGGGGGTTGTCAATGATTGCTGGGCAGCATGGCTCAAAGGCAGGAAGGACCTATTCCGCACTGCACCTCGACACAAATAAATAAACAAAGGGATTTGGGTAGGCTTATACACATTGAACAGAAGGCTAGTAGACAGGTGTAGCAAACATATTGGGGGGAAAAGTGGTATAAAGATTTGTTTTATATCTTCATATTAGCCTTATTTTTAACAGCCAAATTGGCCTTGATTGCAAGCATCTACCAAAGCTATACGGAATCTTTGGTGAGACCACAGATCGAGCATTGTGAACAGTTCAGTCTCCGTACCTAGGCATGTTCTTGCCACAGAGAGGGTGCAGCGAAGATTCAACTGCCAGTTGCTACCTTGGCTCCTTCACCACGTGATGACCAATGCAGTTGATGGGGACCATATTCGCTGAAGTTTATAAAGATGACAGGAAATTTCAATGAAATTTAAAACTTTGTTAAAGAACTGAACAGATTAGTTATGGTGAGGATGTTCCCCAGCTGAGCAATAGTGGACAAAGTCGACCATTTCTGACAGATATGAAGAGAAATGTCAATGTGAGGGAGAGTGAATCAGAGGATCAGTGAACCACACAGCACAGAAACAGGCCCTTTGGCTCACCTATCCCATGTCAACCATGGTGCCTTTCTGTACCAGTCACACTTGCCCACATTAGGCCAAAGTACCTCTAGACTTTCCAATCCAAGTACTTGTCCAAACACCTTTTAAATGTTGTAATGATACCCATGGATACCACCTCCTCTGGAAGCTCATTCCATATCCCCACCACCCTCTATAGGAAAAGCTCGACCAGTCACCTTTTAAACGGATATAATAACACCCATTGAAACCACCTCCTCTGGAAGCTTATTCTACATGCCCACCACCCTCGGTGTTGAAAACTGCGCCTCAAGTCCCATTCAGTTATAGAAGACTACATTACAACATAGAAACAATCCTTTTGGCCACACAGAACTACTAACCTATCTAGTTCTATTGACTTGCACCTGGACCATCACCCTCCATACCACTGTCCCATCCATTTAACTATCCAAACTGCCCTTAAATGTTGAAATCGAGCTCCTATGCACCACTTCTGCTGACAGCTCGTTCCACAATCTCACCACCTTCTGGGTGAAGAAGCTCCCCCTCATGTTCCCCTTAAATATTTCACCTTTAACCCATGACTTCTAGTTCTAGTCTTACCCAACCTCAGTGGAAAAATCCTGCTTACAATTACCCTATATATACCCCTCATAATTCGTATACCTCTATCAAATCTCCCCTCATTCTCCTACACTCCAGGGAATAAAGTCCTAACCTATTCAACCTTTCCCTATAACGCAGGTCCATCAGTTCTGATAACATCCTTGTAAATTTTCCCTGCATGCTTTCAATCTTATTTACATCCTTCCTGTAGGTAGGTGACCAGAACTGCAAACAATTCTCCAAATTAAGCCTCACCACTGTCTTACATAACTTCACTATAACATCTCAATTCCTGTACTCAATACTTTGAGTAATGAAAGTAACAATTCCTTTATGACCCAATATACTTGTGACACCCCTTTCAAGGAATTATGGGTGTGTGTGCCCAGAACCCTGTGTTGTCACTCTTGCTTTCTAATCTATCAGTGCTCCACACAATTTTATAAACCCTTAGAAGGTCACCCCTCAGCCTCCTTAGATCATATGACCATAAAATATAAGAGAAGAATTAGGCCATTTTGGCCCATCAACCCTGCTCCACCATTACATCATGGATGATCCAATTTTTCTCTCAGCTCAAATCTCCTGCCTTCTTCCCATATTCCTTCATGCACTGACCAATCAACGATCTAACTCTGCCTTAAATTGTCATAAAGACTTGGCCTCCACAGCTGCTTGTGGTAAAAAATTCCACAGACTTACCATTCTCAGTCTAAACAATTCCTCCTTATCTCTATTCTAAAAGGATGTCCCTGTGTTCTGAGGCTGAGTTCTCTGATAGACTCTCCCATCATAGGAAACATTCTCTCCACATATGCTCTATCAAGACCTTTCACTATTCAAAAGATTTCAATGAGGTCACCCCTCATTCTTCTGAATTCCAGGAAATACAGGCCCACAGCCATCAAACACTCTTCATATGACAATCCATTCAATCCTGGAAATCATTTTCCTTTGAACCTTCTCCAGAAACTGCACATCCTTTCTAAGACAAGGAGCTCAAACCCGCACACAATACTCCAAGTGAGGCCTCGCCATTGCTTTATAAAGCGTCAGCAATACATCCTTGCTTTTATATTCTAGTCCTCTTGAAATGAATGCTAACATTTCATTTGTCTTCCTCATCACAGAGTCGACCTGCAAATTAACCTTTAGGGAATATTGCACAAGGAATCCCAAGTCCCTTTGCACCTCAGTTTTTTTTTTGTATTTTCTCTCCATTTAGAGGAGAACAAGTCGTTGGGTATATTAAAGGCACAGGTTGATAGATTCTTGATTGGTCAGGGCATGAAGGGATATGGGGAGAAGGCAGGAGATTGCTAAGAGGAAAATTGGATCAGCCACGATTAAATGGCAGAGCAGACTTGATGGGTGAAATGGCCTAATTCTGCCTCTGTATTTTATGGTCTTATATTATGATCACTTCCCTAGGAGTTCCTTTACCTTAAGCTTTCTGATCAGTGCCACTTCATTGCAGAACACCCAATCCAGAAAAGCTGATCTTGTTGTGGGCTTAGCCATGAGCTGCTCTAAAAACCCATCTACCTTCAACTGCTTAATGATACTGATTTAGTGTATTCACCTGGAATCTTGTTTGTGGCTTATCACTTATATAACTTCTTTAGCTAACCTCTTGCCTCCAATATACTTATAAAGGTTGTGGGTTCTCCTTAATCCTAATTGCCAAGGTCAGTTCATCACACCCATTGCTCTCCTAATTTCTTTCTAATTTCTCTCCTATAACCTCTATTACACTTAAATTGGGATGGTGAAACAGATTTGATGGGCTGAACAGCCTAATTCTGCTCCTATGCTTTATAATCTGGTCTCAAATGACTCATTTTAAGCCAGTTTCCCCATCTTTGAAATACACTTCCTTCTTCCCCCGACTAAATCTCCTGCACCCTTCATTAACCAACGTCCTCTAAACTTACCGTTGTTGTTTCTTACCCCTGTAGGGATGTGATACTCAGAACTCGTGTTGCCTCATGTTTAAACTTCACACTTGTCAGATGTTGTTTCTCCTCCCCCAGTTGCTCCCAGTCTATTTCCATTAGGTCCTGCCGTACACTGTCAAAATCTGCCATCTCCAGTTAACACCCAACTGGAGAGCCATCTGACTCTTTACCCATGTCTGCCTTGAACCTTACCAATAATTAGTGTTACCAAAGTGTCACTGCACTTCTACCACTTGCCCATCTACATTCCCCAAGAAAAGGTGTGATGAGCAAACCAGGCGGAGATGGGGTCCAGAGTTGACTCCCTGTGAACTATGCTGCTAATGAGAGATAGAGAGAGAGAGAGAGAGAGAGAGAGAGAAGGGGGGGGGGGCACCAGAGCAGATGTGAGAGAGAGAGAGACAAAGATTTAAAGTTATGGCTCCATGGATGATTATTTACTTTTGCTCCAAGGACACTTTGCCTGCTTGTGTGGATTCCTGCTGAGACAGCAAGGCGGTGCCAGGTGATGGACAGCTGATGAATGGCTGGTACCCCATTGGGAGATAAAAGCAAGTCTGCTGAGACACAGGCAGACTCAGCACGGGACACTGAAAGAACGTTGTGCACCCACAGGAAGGTGGGGTTGGGAGGCTCACAGTGTGTGAAGGCAGACCAGTGGGGGCTTGTGCGTGTGTCCACCCTCACCTGGGTGACGAGTCCACCACTGAAGAACGGTCTAGCCTGGAACGGAGGGGTCACAGTCAGTGACCACAACAGGACAAGACAACAACAGAAAGTTTGCCTGCAACTTTTTTTTTCCCTCTCCCTCTCTCCTACCTTGACCTAAACTGAACTCTGCACCATCATTTACCCCTAGACTTTGAAAGAGTTTGGTTTTTGATTCCTATTTCTACACTTCTGTATATATCATTGCTAACCTGTTTTATATATAAAACATTTGCATTTTATACTACTGTATTACTTAGTTTATTAATAAATACCATTAGATAAAGAAATACCAGACTCCACTGTATCATTCCATTCCTGCTGGTTTGGTAACCCGGTCACGGGGTACTTGACAAATTGGGGCCTTGTCCCAGGATTTGAATATCAAATTGGGGTGCTGTTGAATTGATTGGGGTAAATTCCCTTATCTGATTTGATTGTGTGGAAAACCAAGAAGGAAAACAGCAGGAATGGAGTTTGAGGTTAATAAGTTTGTGGCAGATCCAACCCCCGAGGGGTTGGACGAGGCTAAGAGGGAGGTATTGGTGGGAATTGCTCGGAAGTTAAAGATTAAGGTGACCACTCACATGAAGAAGACTCAGGTACAGCTGTTAATAGCACATCATTACTATGATGTAGCCGAGGGGAAATTTGAAGAGGAGGTGTTGGAGATGTTTGAGGGTAAAGCACTTACTGAGGCTGAGGTTCAGCTTCAGACAGAGAAAATGAAGTATGAACATAAGTTCCGGATAAGGAAGCTGGAGGCAGAGAGGGAAAGAGAAGAGGCTGAAAGACAGAGAGAAAAGAAACTGAAGCAGAGAGAAGAAAAGGAGAAAGAGAGGCAGTTTGAGCTGGAAAAGTTAAAGGCAATGCAGGTTGGGGGACGAGTGTTAGACCCAGCCAGGGGGTTCAAGGTTGGTCAGGAGGTTAAATTAGGAGACGGGTGTCGACAGTTACTTCCTCCATTTGGAGAAAGTCGCTGTGAATCAGAACAGGCCGAAGGAGAAGCGGGCTGTTCTGTGACAGAGTGTTCTTCAGGGGAAGGCTCAGCAAGCTTATTCGGCGTTGTCTGCAGATGAGGCAAAGATTATGATGAAGTAAAGGGGGCTATACTGAGGATTTACGAGTTGGTTCCGGAGGCATACCGGCAAAGGTTCTGGAATTTGAGAAAGCTGTGGGACCTCACGTATTTAGAGTTTGCCTGTGAGATGCAAATGTACTGTGATCGCTGGTGCGCCTCAAAAGGGGTCAATGGGGATTTTGATAAACTGAAACAGTTGATGCCTGATTGATCAGTTTAAAAGCTGCATCCCTGAGGGTATGAGGACGTACTTGGACGAGAAGGAGGTAGAAACACCACCTGCGACTGCCAAGTTAGCAGATGAGTATGCCTTAACCCATAAGGTAAAGTTTTCCCCAAGTAAGAGCTACCAGAGGGGTAGTAGGGATGGTAGGGAAAGCCGGCAAAGTCAGAGAATAAGTCGGGGTTTAGTGGAAAGAGTGAGGAGGAGGAAAAGCAGACTGGAAGGAAGTTTCCTAGCTTCACGTGTTATAATTGTGGGAAAGCTGGCCACATCACATCTAAGTGTCTCGCTCCCAAAAGAGATACAGGAAGGGAAAGGCGCCAACCCCGACTGCCTGTATTAAGCCAGCTGAAATGCCGCTGAAGGAGGGGGAGTCAAGCCAAGTTCAGGAAGGATGCGAGAAATTTCTTTTGACCGGGTTGGTATCTGTGAAGGAGGGGTCAACCCCAGTGCCAGTGAGGATCTCGAGAGACACTGGGTCCCTAATCCTAAGCAGTGTATTAGAATTCAGTGCTGAGACCAAGACCGGTGACGTGGTGATGGAAGGGGTTGGAAAAGGGACCGAGGCTGTACCGTTGTGTAAAATATGTATGAAGTGTGAGTTGGTATCCAGACCAGTCACGATCGGGGTGCGGTCTGGGGAATGACCTGGCGGGGGGGGGACGAGTTCCCAACAGTTCAGCTCACGAGTAAGCAGGCCCCGCCCACAGATTCTGACGTTTATCCCGCCTGCGCAGTAACCCGAAGCTTGGCGAAAAAGGCTGCTGAAACAAACACTAATGTAGCGGAGACGGACCTTAATTTAGCTGAGACATTTTTACCGTCCCTGTATCAGCAGGGGTTAGAGAATAGTGAAGCTGAGGAGAGTAAGGGGGATGAGGCAGATATATTGTTATCAAGGAAAGACTTTGTGAAGGAGCAGAGCAAAGATGAGAAGCAGATGGGGCAGCTGGAAGGTCCAGTGTTGGACACTGATGATTTATGTAGCTTGAAAGAGCTGTTTGCAGTTGAAGAATTTAAGAAGTGTGTTCCCGATGGTGTAACGGCATTCCGAGATGAAAAGGATGCCGCTACCTTGAAGGAGTCTGCTGGGTTAGCAGACAAAGCTGTTTTAACCCGCAAGGTTGAGTTTACTCCGGATGGGAGTTGCCCAGAGAGTAGCTGGGAGGATCAGGGGAATCTGGAATTTGAAACTGGGACTGGTATTGAAAGCCTAGAAGAGGCAGATGTCCCGTTTGCCTGTGTTCAGGTGGTTGAGGTACCTGTGGATTCACAGGCTACTGAACCTTGTGTTAAAACTCAGAAAAGGTCTGAGGTATCTGACTTGGTTAAAGAGGAATGCAGTCCTTTTGTGTCAGATGGACTTGGTTCAGTGAGTAAAGGGTTAACCCTGGCACCGGTGGAAAGTGAGGATTCTCAGTCATTTAGGGAAAAGTATTGTTCCTGGACTGTTGAATAAAGTACTTATGAAGAGAGACAGACCTACAGACAGACACACTTTATTGATCCCGAGGGAAATTGGGTTTCATTACAGCGGCACGGACCAAGAATAGTGTAGAAATATAGCAATGTAAAACTATAAATAATTAAATAATAGTAAGTTAATCATGACCAGTGGAAATAAATCCAGGACCAGCCTATTGGCTCAGGGTGTCTGACACTCCGAGGGAGTATTTTTAAAGTTTGATGGCCACAGGCAGGAATGACTTCCTATGACACTCAGTGATTGACTTTGCTGATCGAAACAGCTCTCTCAGATGCTGAGACAGTGCATGCTGATTTGTTAAACTATATTTTGAAATTTAAAAGATAAACAACTTGGTGATGATGTTCAAGTATGTGATTTGGAGAGGCAACGCTTGAAGTGTTGTTTTAACCAAGAAGGATCACCTGCTAGTGTTTAAGCTGGAAACAAATCAATGAGTGGTTGGAAAGTTCAGCAAATGGGCTTAGTCTGGAAAACATTGGTGATAAGCTAGCACCTGTGTAGGGAGTCTGTGAAGGCCTATTCCAAGCTGGTAAGAACGCTGATCACGCGAGGGTTAAATGCTCTGTTTCGAAGTGGAAAAGAGACAATGGTTGACAAAACACCACTTTGAATAACAAGATCTGGTTTTGCAGGAATTTGACTTTTTTGTGACACAGCATGTGAGATAAAGATATAGATTAGTATTTGTATACACTTCTGTAATGTGTTACATGATAATCACACATGTATTGGTTCAAACTCTGTAATATACACCTAAGATAAAAGTTATTCCACTGTAGAGAAAGAATTACTGTCACTTATTCTGGCGTTACAGCATTTTGAGGTTTACATTTGTCCGGCACAGAAGCCATTGATAATTTATACTGATCACAACCCATTGGTGTTTTTGACTAACATGAAGGGTAAGAGTAGACAACTGCTGAGTTGGAGTCTGATGTTACAGGAATTTGATATAAAGATACAACATGGAAAGGGGACTGACAATATAATTGCTGATTGTTCATCTAGGTGTTAGATTTGAAATTGTATCTGTGTTATTCTGTTGTTTAATGACTATTTATGTATTATATTAGACTCTGTAACGTGCCTTACCATTGAATTTTTTCCCCCTGTAAAAATTCTTTTAAGGCTGGCGGTGTGATGTGTGATGAGCACAGCAGGTGGAGATGGGGTCCAGAGTTGACTCGAGGGAGAGAGGGAGAGAGGGGGAGAGGGAGAGAGGGAGGGAGAGGGAGAGGGAGAGGGAGAGGGAGGGGGGGGGAGAGAGAGAGAGAGAGAGAGAGAGAGAGAGAGAGAGAGAGAGAGATTTTTTTTTTAAAAGTTATGGATGATTATTTACTTTTGCTCCAAGGACACTTTGCCTGCTTGTGTGGATTCCTGCTGAGACAGCAAGGCGGTGCCAGGTGATGGACAGCTGATGAATGGCTGGTACCCCGTTGGGACATAAAAGCAAGTCTGCTGAGACACATGCAGACTCAGCACGGGACACTGAAAGAACGTTGTGCACCCACAGGAAGGTGGGGTTGGGAGGCTCACAGTGTGTGAAGGCAGACCAGTGGGGGCTTGTGCGTGTGTCTACCCTCACCTGGGTGATGAGTCCACCACTGAAGAACGGTCTAGCCTGGAACGGAGGGGTCACAGTGGGTGACCACAAAGGACAAGAAGACAGCAGAAGGTTTGCCTGCTGCAACTGCTCACCTCTCGCTCTCTCTCTCTCTCTCTCTCTTTTTCTCCAATGTTTCAACAGCAACTACCTTGACCTAAACTGAACAGAACTCTGCTTCTTCTTAAGACTATTCATTTTTCCCTAGACTTTGAAAGAGCTTGGTTTTGGTTCCACACTTCTGTATATATCATTGCTAACCTGTTTATGGGGTACGTGACAAAGGTCATGTCAACCTCACCTAACTACAGATAAAGATTAGCTCTATTTGTCATGCGAACATTGAAACAAACAGTGAAATGTATTGTTTGGTCAACCACCATGACAGTCCAAGGATTGTGCTGAGGACAGTGTGCAAGTGTTGCCATGCTTCCAGCACCCACATACCATGCCCACAACTGACTAACTGTAACCTGCCCAATGGAGAAAACCAGAGCACCCCGAGAAACGAACAATCCAAATAATGTTTCCATCGCCCCCCCCTGGAATTCCAGCACATCCAAGCCCCTTGCATATACAATGTATTATGGTCTGGACCACAGCAATCTCAACAATTAAGCTAAATCCAGAATATACTCTACCCCTGAGCATCCAATCCCTTCTGGGTAGAGACTCCTTATGATTCACCGTTCTTAAGGTGAAGAAATTTCAACATCTTGTGAAAAGACAGAAATGCTGGAAAACTAAAGTAACCCTCTAGAAGAGGCAGAGAACACTATGAAGGTGTGGGAACTGCCTGTGAAAGAGAAAACACAGAAAATAGACATTACAGATCACGGGATAAATGCAGGAAAAGTGAAACATCTCCGGCAATCTATGCTGCAGAATCACACTGTCTCCTGGACACACCATCCCCATAAAGACCAGACACTCACCATCCCACTGGCTGGAAGGTCCTGATGGAAAGCTGGTAAGGCTCTGAAAACTTGTGCCAACAAAGTTTCCACTTGCTTCAAAAGGCAACAATTATACCAGTGCCTACGATGAATAATTTGAGCTGCCTTAATGACTACAGACAGACAGACATACTTTATTGATCCCGAGGGGAAATTGGGTTTCGTTACAGCCGCACCAACCAAGAATAGTGAAGAAATATAGCGATATAAAACCATAAATAATTAAATAATAATAAGTTAATCATGCCAAGTGGAAATAAGTGGACTATCGCCCAGTAGCACTCACATCTACAGTGATGAAATGCTTTGAGAGGTTGGTCATTAAGGCCAACCTGAAGTCTTGCCTCAGCAAGGACCTGGACACATTGAAATTTGCCTATCGCCACAATAGGTCAATGGCAGATGCAATCTCAATGGCTCATCACACGGCTTTGGACCACCTGGACAACACAAATACCTATGTCAGGTTGCTGTTCATTGACTATAGCTCAGCATTTAATACCATCATTCCCACAATCCTGATGGAGAAGTTACAGAACCTGGGCCTCTGTACCTCCATTTGCAATTGGATCCTCAACTTCCTAACCAGAAGACCACAATCTGTATGGATTGGTGATAATATCTCCTTTTCGCTGATATTCAACACTGGCGCACCTCAGGGTTGTGTGCTTAGCCCACTGCTCTACTCTCTATACCCATGACTATGTGGCTAGGCATACCTCAAATCCATCTATAAATTTGCTGACGATACAACCATTGTGATAGAATCTCAGGTGGTGACAAGAGGGTGTACAGGAGTGAGATATGCCAACTAGTGGAATGGTGCTGCAGCAACAACCTGGCTCTCAAAGTCAGTAAAATGAAAGAGCTGATTGTGGACTTAAGGAAGGGTAAGTCAAAGGAACACATACCAATTCTCATAGAGGGATCAGCAGTGGAGAGAGTGAACAATTTCAAATTCCTGGGTGTCAAGATCTCTGAGGATATAATCTGGTCCCAACATATCGATGCAGTTATAAAGAAGGCAAGGCAGCTGCTATACTTCATTAGGAGTTTAAAGAGATTTGGTATTTCAACAAAAATACTCAAAAACTTCTATAGATGTACCACAGAGAGCATTCTGACAGGCTACATCACTGTCTGGTATGGAGGGGCTACTGCACAGGACCGAAAGAAGCTGCAGAGGATTGTAAATCTAGTCAGCTCCATCTTGGGTACTAGCCTACAAAGTACCAAGGACATTTTCAAGGAGTGGTGTCTCAGAAAGGCAGCGTCCAGCACCCAGGACATGCCCTTTTCTCACTGTTACCATCAGGCAGGAGGGACAGAAGCCTGAAGGCACACACTCAGCGATTCAGGAACAGCTTCGTCCCCTCTGCCATCCGATTCCTAAATGAACATTGAACCCTCGCACACTGCCTCATTTTTTCATATATTTCTGTTCTTATATGTATACTGCAATTTATTTATCTATCTATTTATTATTTTATTTTGTTTTTTTTTCTTCTAGATTATATATTGCATTGAACTGCTGCTACAAAGTTAACAAATTTCACGATATATGCCAGTGATGATAAACCTGATTCTGAGTCTGGGACTCGCCACGGGTCACATTTGTTGGGATGGGACAGGACGGTTACTCTGTGGGAGTCGGGGACTCGCCACGGGTCACATTTGTTGGGATGGGACAGGACGGTTACTCTGTGGGAGTCGGGGACTCGCCACGGGTCACATTTGTTGGGATGGGACAGGACGGTTACTCTGTGGGAGTCGGGGAATTGCCGCAGGTCACATTTGTTGGGATGGGACAGGATGGTTACTCTGTGGGAGTCGGGGACTCGCCACGGGTCACATTTGTTGGGATGGGACAGGACGGTTACTCTGTGGGAGTCGGGGACTCGCCACGGGTCACATTTGTTGGGATGGGACAGGACGGTTACTCTGTGGGAGTCGGGGACTCGCCACGGGTCACATTTGTTGGGATGGGACAGGACAGTTACTCTGTGGGAGTCGGGGACTCGCCACGGGTCACATTTGTTGGGATGGGACAGGACGGTTACTCTGTGGGAGTCGGGGACTCGCCACGGGTCACATTTGTTGGGATGGGACAGGACGGTTACTCTGTGGGAGTCTGGGACTCGCCACGGGTCACATTTGTTGGGATGGGACAGGACGGTTACTCTGTGGGAGTCGGGGACTTGCCACGGGTCACATTTGTTGGGATGGGACAGGACGGTTACTCTGTGGGAGTCGGGGAATTGCCGCAGGTCACATTTGTTGGGATGGGACAGGACGGTTACTCTGTGGGAGTCGGGGACTTGCCGCAGGTCACATTTGTTGGGATGGGACAGGACGGTTACTCTGTGGGAGTCGGGGTCTTGCCACGGGTCACATTGGTTGGGATGGGACAGGACGGTTACTCTGTGGGAGTATGGGACTTGCCACAGGTCACATTTGGAAGGAGTACTCACCTCCGGCTGACTGCAGATGCTCTTTGCCCACGTGCTAGAGTTTGTCCACTTGGTCACATTATACCCAATCTCTTCAAACCAGTTCAAATTCAGGCACCAAACCTTCAAGCAAAATGAACTATCAGCATATGGTGGAAGTGGATGTCAGTTGCCAGCTCATTATGCAGTACACATTCTAATCAGATAATCCTGCACTGGCCCATCCTTTCTCCACACCCCAAATCCCCACGTTCTCAGATTAGTTACTTACCCACCTGTAGCCATCTCAAACTAATCCCAATACCTCACCTTCTCATCACAAAACATTCCATGACTTATTACCCACTAACTCATGTTCTCAGCATGATTTATTTATTTGCAGAGGTTGTCTGTCATACTGTAGCTGTTTTTCAATCTTTGTGTGTAGTTTATCATTGACTTCTTTGTTGCATGCAAGAAAATGAATCTCAGGGTTGTAGTAACATGATCACTGAAATCGAGTACAATGCTCTCCTCAGTGGTTGGGTCTTCGGGTGTCTGTAGGGCCTAGGTTGTGATCCAGATATTCTGGTACAATTTGGGCAAGAATCTTAGGGTAGTATACATAGGACTTGAATAATAAATGGACTTTGAGTATTTGCCAGTGATCAGAAATCTGTAAGCTTTAAAGGACTGCAGATGTGGAATCTGTTAGGACAGGACAGTGAAGCTATGGACTGGAGGAGCGATGCTGTGAGGTCAGAAGGGAAGACTTGGAGAGGGACACAGTGTGAGGAGTGATGGACAGTTTAACCAAGCCTCGTCTCCCTGCTCCTGAGAACTGAAGGGAGAGAGCTAGAAGGGGGTAGGTAAAGGTAAGGCAAAGGCAGATGTGATAAGAACACAGAACTGTAGAGACCTTTCAGTCCACATTGTTGTACTGACCCTTTAACCTAGTCTAAGGTCAATCTAACCTGTTCATCCTCACTTCATTCAGAATGATCTTGGACTGTCTGTCCATAGATCCCTGAAGTTCACAGGAAAGATGGATAAGGAAAGCATACAGGATATCTTCATTTAACAGCAGCAGTGAGACAAGGCTTATCTGATCTCCATCCGACTGGGTACCCTGCTTCTCTGTCCTCTCCCTCCAGTCTTCAGTGAGCATAAGACCATAAGACACATGAGCAGAATTAGGCCACTTGGCCCATACAGTCTGCTTCACCATTCAATCATGGCTGATCCTTTTATTTCCCCCTCAGTCCCACTCCCCCACCTTCTCCCTGTTACCTTTGATGCTGTGGCCAATCAAGAAGCTATCAATCTCTGCCTTAGATACACCCAATGATGGCCTCCACAGCTGCCTGTGGTAACAAATTCTGCAAATTCAACACCCTCTGGCTAAAGAAATCTCTCCGCATCTCTGTTTTAAATGGACGCCCCTCTATCCTGAGGATGCGCCCTCTTGTCCTAGACTCCCCCACCATGGGAAATATACTTTCCACATTCAAAAGATTTCAATGAGCTCTCCCTAATCCTTCTAAATTCCCTGGAGTACAGACTGAGAGCCATCAAATGTTCCTCATATGATAACCCTTTCAATTTCGGAATCATCCTTGTGAACCTCCTCTGAACCCTCTCCAATGCCAGCACATCTTTTCTTAGATAATGAACCTAAAACTGTTCACAATATTTAAGGCGAGTCCCCACCAATGCCTTATGAAGCCTCAGCATCACATCACTGCTCTTTTATTCTGGATCCCCTGAAATGAATACTAATATAGCATTTGCCTTCCTCACCACTGGCTCAACCTGCAAGTTAACCTTTAGGGTGTTCTGCACAAGGACTCCCAAGTCCTGTTGTATCTCAGATTCCTGGATTTTCTCCCCATTTAGAAGATAGTTTGCACATTTATTTCTTCTAACCAAATTGTATGACCATGCATTTTCCAACATTGCTATAACCGGCGCACCAGTCACGAGAGCTCTGAGAGGAGGCAGTGCACAGGTCCGGGAATGAAGTTTAAAGGGGGAAAGCTTCATGGGAACTCGGCTATTACCGGTGCACCAACCCTCTGTTGAAGAGCAGGGAAGTTCCAGGCATAAACGGAAGACACTGCTGAGCGGAGCGGTCATCAGTGGAGTAGCCTGAGTCCAAGTTGTAGGATTTTAGCTCATTTGGGCTTTAGCAAGGTAGGTGGGTATGAGGAGATTGTTTTGCTTCTCCCTTGCATTTTTTTTTCCAGAGGAATAAAGAGGATGTCTGTAGAGTTAGTATTTTGCTCTGGGTGTCGAATGTGGGAACCAAGGGATTCTTCCAGACTCCCAGATGGCCACGTCTACACCAGGTATACTGAGATGCAGTTCCTGAGAGACCATGTTTGGCATCTGGAATTGTGGCTCATTGACCTACAGCTTATTAGGGAGAGTGAACAGGTGATAGAGAGGAGCTACAATAAGTTAGTCACCCCAAGGCTGCAGGAGTCAGATAAGTGGGTGACTGTCAGGGAAGAGCTCAGATAGTAGAGAGCATCCCTGTGGACATCCCCCACAGTAATTGTTATCTTGTTTTGGATGCTGTTGAGGGGGTGTGGTGACCTGACAGAGGACAACCATGGCACTCGGGTCTCGGTGAGCAGAGGCTGAGGACGAGCTTGCTCCCCAACAGGTAAGCTTCTTTAAAGAAATACGTAATGGAGGCAGCAGTTAGGGTAGTCGAGCGCTCCGTTTGCAGTACGTGGGAAGTCAGGGCGAGCACAATTGTCCCCATTGACTACACCTGTAAAAGGTGCATCCAGCTGCAGCTCCTGACAAACCATGTTAGGGAACTGGAGCAGGAGCTGGATGAACTTCAGATCATTCGGGAGGCAGAGGCAGAAATAGACAGGAATTTCAGGGAGATGGTCACCCCTAGGAGTCAGGAGACAGGTAGTTGGGTGACTGTCAGGAGATGTAAGGGGAATAGACAGGAAGAGCAGAGCACCCCTGTGGCCGTTCCCATCAACAATAAGTATACCATTTTGGATACTGTTGGTGGGGATGACCTACCAGGGACAAGTTGCAGTGGTTGCGTCTCTGGCACCGAGACTGGACCCTCAGCTCAGAAGGGAAGGAGGGAAAAGAGGAGAGCAGTTGCGATAGGGGGTTCGATAGTTAGGGGGACAGATAGGAGGTTCTGTGGAAGAGATCGAGAATCCCGGATGGTCTGTTGCTGTCATGGTCCAGATTGGATCCCCTTTAAATTTAGTTAGGTTGCGATCTGGACCATTGATGCCTTGTTCCCTTTTAATTTTGTTTCACGCATCCCTTGAGCTTGGCAATCAAGGTAATCTACCCTCGACCCGAACCGGCAGTTTATAAGCCCCTGGCTTTAGCCGTTCGGGGCGAGAGTGTTAAGCCTTCGCAAGTCACTGCTGCTGCTACAAGCCAGAGTGATCCAGCCCACATCGGAGTACCAGCAATTCACCTTCCGTCACCAGTGTGGGTCCGGGCAAGGTCAATCTACCAGGGTTGAGTGGAAGGCGGAGTTCTGACTCGACGTTTATGCCCTTTGTCTGTGTCTACCCCCGAAGAAGAGCCCCAGCTCGGTGCCTAAGATGAAGGTGAAGTCCTGACTCAATGTTCCTGCCTGTTGACCATGTCTATCCCTCGAAGAGCCCCAGTTCGGTGCCTAAGATGAAGGTAAAGTCCTGACTCAATGTTCCTGCCTGTTGACCATGTCTATCCCTCGAAGAGCCCCAGCTCGGTGCCTAAGATGAAGGTGAAGTCCTGACTCAATGTTCCTGCCTGTTGACCATGTCTATCCCTCGAAGAGCCCCAGCTCGGTGCCTAAGATGAAGGTGAAGTCCTGACTCAATGTTCCTGCCTGTTGACCATGTCTATCCCTCGAAGAGTCCCAGCTCGGTGCCTAAGATGAAGGTGAAGTCCTGACTCAATGTTCCTGCCTGTTGACCATGTCTATCCCTCGAAGAGTCCCAGCTCGGTGCCTAAGATGAAGGTGAAGTCCTGACTCAATGTTCCTGCCCGGTGTCTGTGTCTGTCCCTCGAAGAGTCCCGGCTCGGTGCCTGATCTGAGGGAGGAGACCTGGTTCAAGATTCCTTGTCCTGTGTTTTGGTGTCCACGTTTCTGGCTGCAGTGATCCATGGTGTCCAAGTGTCTGGTGGCGGTGAATCAAGGTTCTAAGGTCCAAGTCCAAGGGCCGTGGCTGTCCCAGTTCCCTGCTTCCAAGTCCCAGGTCCATGGTGATCCAAGTACCTAGTCCCCTAGTCCAAGATTCGTGTTCCTCTTTGTCCTCGATTTCCCGATCTTCTGTGTAGCGAGTAATAAATATTTTATTGTACCTTAGAAAGATGTGTTTGTGTCCTGCGTGTGGGCCCTCTCCCAGCACCCATGTCCCCACCTCATGACAGTGCCTCCCTGGATCCGCGATATCTCGGATCGAGTTCTCAGTATTCTCAAGAGGGAGGGTGAGCAGCCAGATGTCATGGTCCATGTAGGGACCAATGACGTGGGTAGGAAGAGTGAGGAGGTCCTGAAAGGTGAGTTTAGGGAGTTAGGTGCTAAGTTAAAGGACAGGACCTCCAGGATAGCAATCTCAGGATTGCTACCAGTGTCACGTGCAGGTGGGTTTAGAAATAGTAAGATAGTGCAGATCAACACGTGGCTGAAGACATGGTGCAGGACGGAGGGCTTCAGATTTATAGATAATTGGGCAGTTTTCCAGGGAAGGTGGGAACTGTCCAGGCAGGACGGTTTACATCTGAACTGGAAGGGGACAAATATTCTTGCAGGTAGGTCTGCTAGAGAGGCTCCAGTGGATTTAAACTAGATATGAGGGGAAAGGGGAGCCAGAGTGTAGGAACAGATATATGGGAGAAGGAAGAAAAAGAAGATGGTAAAGTTGTTTGCACTGTTAGTGATAAACAGTGAGTAAGAGGTGGCGAATTTCTTAAATGCATTTATTTTAATGCTAGGAGCATTGTAAGAAAGGTGTATGAGCTTAGAGCACGGATTGATACCTGGAAATATGATGTTGTAGCTATTAGTGAAACATGGTTGCAGGAGGGGTTTGATTGGTAACTAAATATTCCACCATTATTCCTAGATCACTCTGTTCTACTGCATTCCTCAATGCCCTACCATTTACCATGTATGTCCTATTTGGATTATTCCTACCAAAATGTAGCACCTCACACTTATCAGCATTAAACTCCATCTGCCATCTTTCATTCCACTCTTCTAACTAGCCTAAATCTCTCAAAATGCAGAGATGCAAAGGGACTTTAAAAGTTAACCTCCATGTTGAGTTGGTGGTGAAGAAAGCAAATGCAATGTTGGCATTTATTTCTAGAGGTCTAGAATATAAGAGCAGAGATGGGATGTTGAGGCTCTATAAGGCATTCATGAGACCACACGGAGGATTATGTGCAGTTTTGAGTTAACTATTTTAAAAAAGATATACTGATATTGGAGAGGGTTCAGAGAAGATTCACAAAAATGATTCCAGGAATGAAAGCATTACCATATGAGGAACGTTTGGTAGCTCTTGGGGGATCTCATAGAAGTATTCCGAATGTTAAAAGGCCTGAACAGATTATATTTGGCAAAGTTATTTTCCATGGTAGGGGAGTCTAGGACAAGAGGGCACTACTTCAGGATTGAAGGATGTCCATTTAGAACAGAGATGTGGAGAAATTGCTTTAGTCAGAGCGTGGTAAATCTGTGGAATTTGTCGCCTTGAGCGGCTGTGGAGGCCAAGTCATTGGGTGCATTTAAGGCAGAGATGGATATGTTCTTGATTTGCCAGGGCATCAAAGGGTATAGGGAGAAGGCAGGGGAGTGGGGATAACTGCAAATATTGCATCGACCCATGATTGAATGGCGGGGCAGATTTGATGGGTCAAATGGCCTACTTCTGCTCCTATATCATATGGTCTTTTGTTATAACATTATGCAGCCATTTCTCATGTATGCTGATTCATCACCACCTTTAATACAGCTCACAACAATGGTGTTATCAGCAATCTTGAATATGATGAGGGTGCTGTACTTTAGCCTCACAGTCATAGGTTCTTTATCTGTTGTGTTCTATGTGCTCATCAGATCTGGAGTAACAATTATTCCATTCTCCATGTGTACAGGAAATTACATTAAACAATCCTGAAACTTGAATCTCAAATCATTCCCTTCATGACCAGCTGATTTTACAGAGCTACAGAGGGACCTGAAATCTAAGATTCATAGCAAAAGAATTTGAGTACAGGAGCAGGGAGGTTCTACTGCAGTTGTACAAGGCCTTGGTGAGAACTCACCTAGAGTATTGTGTGCAGTTTTTGTCCCCTAATCTGAGTAAAGACATTCTTGCCATAGATGGAGTACAGAGAAGGTTCACCAGATTGATTCCTGGGATGGCAGGACTTTCATATGAAGAAAGACTGGAATGACGAGGCTTATTCTCGCTGGAATTTAGAAGATTGAGGGGGGGATTTTATTGAAACGTATAAAATTCTAAAGGGATTGGACAGGCTAGATGCAGGAAGATTGTTTCCAATGTCAGGGAAGTCCAGAACGAGGGGTCACAGTTTAAGGATAAAGGGGAAGCCTTTTAGGACCAAGATGAGGAAAAACTTTTTCACACAGAGAGTGGTGAATCTGTGGAATTCTCTGCCACAGGAAACAGTTGAGGCCGGTTCATTGGCTATATTTAAGAGGAAGTTAGATATGGCCCTTGTGGCTAAAGGGATCAGGGGGTATGGAGAGAAAGCAGGTACAGGATTCTGAGTTGGATGATCAGCCATGATCATACTGAATGGTGGTGCAGGCTCGAAGGGCTGAATGGCCTACTCCTGCACCTATTTTCTATGTTTCTTAAGATCAGGGAGGCTAAATTCAGGTATAGGAGGAAGCTTGAGTGGAAACTCCAGCAGAACAACATGAGAGAGGCCTGGAGTGGGATGAGGACCATCACTGGGTTCTGACAAACCAGCAACAGAGGAGCTGAAGGCAGTGTGGACAGGGCCAATGAACTTAACCTGTTCTTCAACAGATTTGACACTGTGGCCCCTGCCCATCCCCCACATGATTCATCTGTTGTCGGCCCCCAACCAACACATACTCCACTCTCCCCTCCTACCCCTCCTCACAGCCCCCCATCCTGCTCTCGTGACTACACCCCTCCCACACCTGAAACCACCACAGTGGGATTCACAGCTGAACAAGACAGCTGAAATGTCTCCACCCAAGCAAGGCTGCAGGCCCGGATGGTGTCAGCCCCAGGGTGCTCAAAGTCTGTGCCCCCCAGCTATGTGGAGTACTTCACCATGTCTTCAACCTGAGCCTGAGTCTCCAGAGGGTTCCTGTGCTGTGGAAGACATCCTGCCTCGTTCCTGTACCGAAGACACTGCACCCCAGTGGCTCCAATGACTACAGACCGGTGGCATTGACCTCCCACATCATGAAGACCCTGTAGAGACTTTTTCTAGAGCAGCTCCGGCCTATGGTTAGGCCACACTTAGACCCCCTCCAGTTCGCCTACCAGCCCCAACTAGGAGTTGATTATGCCATCGTCTACCTGCTGAACCGTGTCTACACCCACCTGGACAAGACACGAGCACTGTGAGGGTCATGTTTTTTGACTTCTCCAGTGCGCTCAACTCCATCCGCCCTGCTCTGCTGGGTGAGAAGCTGACAGTGATGCGGGTGGATGCTTCCCTGGTGTCATGGATTATTGATTACCTGACTGGCAGACCACAGTACGTGCACTTGCAACACTGTGTGTCAGACAGAGTGGTCAGCAGCACTGGGGCTCCATAGGGGACTGTCCTGTCTCCCTTTCTCTTCACCATCTACACCTCCGACTTCAACTACAACACAGAGTCTTGCCATCTTCAGAAGTTTTCTGATGACTCTGCCATAGTTGGATGCATCAGCAAGGGAGATGAGGCCGAGTACAGGGCTACGGTGGGAAACTTTGTCACATGGTGTGAGCAGAATCATCTGCAGCTTAATGTGAAAAAGACTAAGGAGCTGGTGGTGGACCTGAGGAGGGCTAAGGCACCGGTGACCCCTGTTTCCATCCAAAGGGTCAGTGTGGACGTGGTGGAGGATTACAAATACCTGCGGATATGAATGGACAATAAACTGGACTGGTCAAAGAACACAGGCTGTCTATAAAAGGGTCAGAGCCGTCTCTATTTCCTGAGGAGACTGAGGTCCTTTAACATCCGCCAGACGATGCTGAGGATGTTCTACAAGGCTGTGGTGGCCAGTGCTATCATGTTTGCTGTTGTGTGCTGGGGCAGCAGGCTGAGGGTAACAGACACCAACAGAATCAACAAACTCATTTGTAAGGCCAGTGATGTTGTTGGGGTGGAACTGGACTCTCTGACGGTGGTGTCTGAAAAGAGGATGCTGTCCAAGTTGCATGCCATCTTGGACAATGACTCCCATCCACTCTACAATGTACTGGTTAGGCACAGGAGTACATTCAGCCAGAGACTCATTCCACCGAGATGTAACACTGAGCATCATAGGAAGTCATTCCTACCTGTGGCCATCAAACTTTACAACTCCTCCCTCGGAGTGTCAGACACCCTGAGCCAATATGCTGGTCCTGGACTTATTTCCACTTGGCATGATTAACTTATTATTATTTAATTATTTATGGTTTTATATTGCTATATTTCTTCACTGTTCTTGGTTGGTGCGGCTGTAACGAAACCCAGTTCCCCTCGGGACCAATAAACTATGTCTGTCTGTTACTATTCTTTGCAAGTTTCTTACACATGCACTCAATCTAGATTTAATTTCAAATGATTCAGCTACTCCATGAAAATAGAGCACTGCATACATTCTCCCTGAAGTCATAAAGGGTTATACAACCTGGAAACACCTCATCTATGCTGATCAAGTTGCCTTACCAAGCTTGTCCCATTTGCCAGTGTTTGGCCCATAACCTAACATTTCCTCATGTCCGATTGTCTTTTAAATGTCATAATTGCACCCACCTTTACCACATCCTTTAGCCGCTTGTTCCATATGCTCACTATCCTCCAGGTGAAAAAGTTGCCCCTCACATCCCCTTTAAATCTTCCTCCTCTCCCTGAAAGTTCCAGTTTTAGACTGTCTCCCCAGCATAGGAGACTGTGAGGGAGGAGGAAGAGACAGGGTTTTGGGTAGATCGGGAAAGGGGGATAGAAAGAGACACACACATCAAATGCTGGAGGAACTCAGCAGCATCTGTGAAAATAAACAGTGGACCTTTCAGGCTGAGTCTCTTCATCAGTACTGATTACCTGATGAAGGTCATGGCCTGAATCATAAGACCATAACATATAGGAGCAGAAGTAGGCTGTTTGGCCCATCGAGTCTGCTCTGCCATTCAATCATAGGCCAATCCAATTCTTCTAGTCATTCCCACTCCCCTTCCTTCTCCCCATAACCCTTTGATGCCGTGGCTAATCAAGACCATACCTATCTCTGCCTTAAATACACCCAATGACTTGGCCTCCATAGCCACTCGTGGCAACAAATTCCATAGATTTACCACCATCTAATGTAATTTCTCAGCATCTCTTTTCTAAATGGGCGTCCTTCAATCCTGAGGTCATGCCCTCTTGTCTGAGACTCCTCTACCATGGGAAATAATTTTGCCATATCTAATCTGTTCAGGCCTTTTAACATCTGGAATGTTTCTATGAGATCCCCCCTCAGTCCCCTGAACTCCAGGGAATACAGCCCAAGAAAGCCAGAAGTTCCTCATACAGTAACCCTTTCATTCCTGGAATCATTCTTGTGAATCTTCTCTGAACCCTCTCCAACGTCGCAAGATCCTCTCTAAAATAAGGAGCCCAAAACTGCACACAATACTCCAAATGCAGTCTCACGAGTGCCTTACAGAGCCTCAACATCACATCCCTGCTCCTATATTCTATACCCCTAGAAATGAATGCCAACATTAGAACCATAGAACACTACAGCACAGTACAGGCCTTTCAGCCCTCCATGTTGTGCTGACCCATATAATCCTTAAAAAAATACTAAACCCACACTACCCCAAAAATCCTCTATTTTCCTTTCATCCATGTGCCTGTCCAAGAGGCTCTTAAATACCCCTAATGTTTTAGCCTCCACCATCATCCCTGGCAAGTCATTCCAGGCACTCGCAACCTTCTGCGTAAAAAAAAACTTACCCGATGTCTCCCCTAAACTTCCCTCCCTTAATTTTGTACATATGCCCTCTGGTGTTTGCTATTGGTGCCCTGGGAAACAGGTACTGACTATCCACCCTATCTATGCCTCTCATAATCTTGTAGACCTCTATCAAGTCCCCTCTCATTCTTCTACACTCCAAAGAGAAAAGTCCCAGCTCTGCTAACCTTGCTTCATATGACTTGTTCTCCAAACGAGGCAACATCCTGGTAAATCTCCTCTGCACCCTCTCCATAGCTTCCACATCCTTCCTATAATGAGGTGGCCAGAATTGAACACAATACTCTAAGTGCGATCTCATCAGAGATTTGTAGAGTTGCAACATGACCTCTCTACTCTTGAACTCAATCCCCCTGTTAGTGAAGCCTAGCATTCCATAGGCCTTCTTAACTACCCTATCAACCTGTGCAATGACCTTGAGGGATGTATGGATTTGAACCCCAAGGTCCCTTTGTTCATCCACACTCTTAAGTAACTGACCATTAACCCTGTACTCAGTCTTCTGGTTTGTCCTTCCAAAATGCATCACCTCACACTTGTCCGGATTGAACTCCATCTGCCATTTTTTTGCCCAATTCTGCAGCCTATCAATATCCTCTTGTAACCTTCGACAACCTGCAGCTCCATCCACAACTCCTCCAATCTTCGTGTCATCCGCAAACATACTCACCCATCCTTTCACCTCTACATCCAGGTCATTTATAAAAATCACAAATAGCAGAGGTCCCAGGACAGATCCCTGCGGCACTTCACTAATCACCGACCTCCAGGCAGAATACTTTTCTTCCACAACTACCCTCTGCTTTTGTTTCTTAAGCCAATGTTTTATCCAAACAGCCAAGGTTACACTTATCCTTATCATGACTTTCTGGATGAGTCTCTCATGAGGGACCTTGTCAAATGCCTTGCTAAAGTCCATGTAGACCACATCCACTGCCCTACCCTCATCAATTTCTTTTGTTACCTCTTCAAAAGAGAGGCACGACTTTCCCTTCACAAAGCCATGTTGACTATCCAGGAGTAGACTGTACTTCTCCAAATGCTCGTAGATCCTGTCCTTAAGAATCTTTTCCAGTAGTTTGCAGACCACTGACGTAAGACTCACCGGTCTATAGTTCCCAGGTTTCTCCCTATTACCTTTTTAAACAAGGGAACTACATTTTCTATTCTCCAGTCCTCCGGCACTTCCCCTGCAGCCAAAGAGGATTCAAAGATCATAGCTAATGCTCCAGTGATCTTTTCTCTCAATTCCCACAACAACCTGGGGTGTATCATATCTGGCCCTGGGGATTTATCAATCTTAATGTTTTTAAGAAGATCCAGCACTTCTTCTTCCTTAATCTCCAACCATTGTCCAGCACACAGGCCCACTCTACTTCGACCTCATCCTGATCAAGATCCTTTTCACTTGTGAATACTGAAGCAAAGTATTCATTTAGGACCTCCCCAACCTCCTCCGCTTCCAGGCACATGTTGCCCACTTTATCCTTTAGCAGTCCCACCTTCATTCTCCTCATCCTCCTATTCTTCACATACGCATAGAATGCCTTGGGGTTCTCCTTAATCCTACATGCCAAGACCTTCTCATGCCCCCTTCAAGCTCTCCTAAGTCCTTTCTTTAGCTCCTTCCTGGCTACCCTATATTTCTCATAAGCCCCTCCTACTTCTTATAGCTAACATATGCTTCCTTTTTCCTCTTGACGAGTTGCCTCACATGTTTCGTCAGCCACGGTTCCTTTTTCCTACCATTTTTTCCTTGCCCCAGTGGGACAAACCTATCCTGAACCCAGCTCAAGTCCCTAAACTTCTCCCACATTACTTCTGTGCTTTCCCCTTTGAACATCTGTTTCCAATTTATTCTTGCTAGTTCCTGCCTCATCCCTTCAAAGTTAGCCCTTCCCCAGTTAAGCACTTTACCATTTCGTTTGATTTCATCCCTTTCCATAGCTGTGCTGAAGCTAAGGGAGATGTGGTCACTCTCACCAAAATGCTCCCCCACCAAGAGGTCTGTCACCTGACCAGGTTCATTACCCAGAACTAGATCCAGTATAGCCTCTCCTCTCGTCGGCCAGTCCACATACTGTGTCAGGAATCCTTCTTGAACACACCTGACAAATTCAGCCCCATCTATCCCCCTTGCACTCAGGAGGTGCAAGTCAATATGAGGGAAATTGAAATCACCCATAACTACTACCCTGTATTTTGTTCACCATTCTAAAATCTGCCTGCTTATCTGCTCCTCGGTGTCCCGAGGGCTATTTGGGGGCCTATAGACTACTCCCAGCACAGTGACTGATCCCTACCTATATCCGATTTCCACCCAGACCGACTCAGTAGACACTCCCTCTGCAGTGCCCTTCCTTTCTATAGCCGTGATACTATCCCTGACCAGCAATGCCACTCCCCCCTTTTCTACCTCCCATCCTATTTCTTTTAAATCACCTGAACCTCGGAACCTGCATCATCCAATCCTGCCCTTCCTCCAACCAAGTTTCAGTTACAGCCACAACATCATAATTCCACGTACTAATCCATGATCTAAGTTCATCCTCCTTGTTCCTAATACTCCTAGCATTGAAATAGACACATTTCAACCCCTTTAACCGGCTACAATTATGTTCTGTCCCCTGCCTGTCCTTCCTCATCAACTCAGAACTCTTAGCATCATGCCCTTGTCCTTCCACCTTAATCCCTGCACTCACATTCTGATTCCCACCCCCCTGCCAAACTAGTTTAAACCCTCCCCAACAGCTCTATCAAACCTGCCCACCAGGGTATTGGTCCCCCTGGGATTCAAGTGCAACCCATCCTTTTTGTACAGGTCACACCTGCCCCAAAAGAGGTCCCAATGATCCAGAAATCTGAATCCCTGCCCCCTGCTCCAATCCCTCAGCTACGCATTTATCCTCCACCTCATTCTATTCCTATTCTCACTGTTGCGTGGCACAGGCAGTAATCCAGAGATTACTACCTTTGAGATCCTGCTTTTCACCTTCCTTCCTAACTCCCTGTAATCTTCTTTCAGGACCTCTTCCCTTTTCCTACCTATGTCATTGGTACCAATATGTACCACGACCTCTGGCTGTTCTCCCTCCCACTGCAGGATTTCTTGTATTCACCTTCTTCAGAACCGACTCAACCTGGAGGTTAACCTTTAGGGTGGGGGGGGGTCACATGGGGTTTTGACGTGTCCCAGGAGCTACGCCTACCTTCACCTTTTACCTCACCCTAATAGTAGTTAATTCTATTTTTTAAGTGATAGAAGTGAGCTGTAACAGGCTGAATGAAATGATGAAGCCAGGTAAAGGGAAGAAACAAGAAAAGGGCGCAGGAGAAGATTCTGGCGAGGGCTCCGCAAAGCTAGCGGGCCCAGGAGAAGCTAAAGCCAATGCTGCTAGGGCCCCGGTCCCAGCTACCATCGAAGAAGTCCTTGAGGTGGTAAACAAACTGTACAGTTTGATAGATGGGAGACATGTAGAGCATAATAAGTCAATCATGAACTTAACAGCGGCTCTAACCGAGGGCAGTAAGCGTGTTTCTTTAATGGAGGATGCCACTTAATCGTATGAGAGACGAATCGAAGAGGTGGCGAGGCGGCTTGAAAGTCTAATATCCCAAAACACACAGCTACAGGCGAAGGTGGATGACCTCCATCAGCCGATTAAAGTGGACCGTGCCCACCGGAGCCTAGCACCTGCTAAAAATGGCAGGCCAAGAGCTATTATTGCGAGGCTGCACCATTACCAGGTTAAAGAGCTGGTGCTACGGTTGTCCAGGGAGACAGCTCCGCTGCTATATGACGGGCGTCCGGTGTTCACTTACCCAGATTTAACCTCAGCTACCATGAGGAAACGTCAAGATTTTCAGCACATTAAGGAGAAATGCAAAGCCAGGGAAATTAGGTGTGGATTCCGGTACCTGGCGACGTTTGTGGTTACAATTAACAATAGCAACAGTACATTCAGCACTGTAGCCATAGCGGAGGAGTTCCTGAGCCAAGAAGTTAAAGATTGGCATTTGGACACCGTATAAACCTAAAAATGGATTAACGCTGGGTAACTGGATTCATCGTTGATCGATAGCAGCTTCATCTAGAGACTATTTGTTATGTTCAGTGTATGAGGAACTGAAAAATAAGCTCACACTAAGATGTGGATGAGGACTGATTGTTATTATTTATTTTTATATTTCATAGTGTATTTGTGAAGAGATGTTTCTCCTGTGTTTAGTGAGTAATGGGTAGTTAAGTTGCTATTCCGGCCCATATGTTGGCCCGTGGATATAGCTTTGACTCTAGGTTAGGGGTATGGAAGTACTACTCCTGGTGTGTTTTTATTTTTGGGAGGTTTTTTTGTGTTTCTCAAGGGATTGTTACAGCACATCTATTTGTTCAAGTTACAGTTTGTGTTATGCCGTGACCATACAGCATATTTTTTTTGTTAAGCAGCAGATATGACATCTAATTCGCATATGCACAGCACTGGTGAGGCTAAATTTGTCAGCTGGAATGTACGGGGGATGAATATTCCGCTGAAGAGAGGGAAGGTGTACACTCAAAGCTGATATTTGTTTTCTCCAAGAAATGCACATTAAGAAAACAGCGGCGAAAGTGCTTTGTCTCTCCTGGGCATCTCAGGTCTACCAGTCAAATTTTAGTACTAAAACTAGAGGTGTTGCAATCCTAATAAAAAAACCATACCGTTTGTTCACACACAAACTATCACTGACCAGAGGGGCAGATATGTAATAGTAAGTGGAAAATTAAATTCTATACCATTGACATTAGTAAATGTGTACGGGCCCAACTTTGATGATCCAATTTTTTTTCAGAACCTCTTTAAGGCCATGCCTAATCTGTCTGACTCTAACATAATTGCAGGTGGAGACTTTAATCGCATCTTAAACTCCCTCCTAGACAGACAACGTCCCCAAGTTTGTTTATTTAAAAATAGCGTAACACTTAATAATCTCATGTAATCGTATAACATAGTGGATATTTGGAGGTTTCTTAATCTCACGAAGAAGGATTTTTCATATTTCTCCACAGTACATAAATCCTACTCTAGGATTGATTATTTTCTGTTAGATTCGAAATTGGTCTCGTCAGTAGTTGGTTGCACTTACCATAACATACTTACATCGGATCATACTCCTGTCTCCCTTACACTCAAACTGAACTACAAAAGAGGTGAATATAGTTGGCGGTTAAATAATGCTTTGCTGAAGGATAAGGATTTTTGCTCTTATCTTTCAGATAAGATAGATCTCTACTTAAGCACCAACGATGTGTGCGACGTTGATGATTCCACTCTTTGGGAGGCCATGAAGGCGGTTATTAGAGGTTGCATAATAGCATTTGAGACAGTAGAAAAAAGAAGATTCAAGAAAAGGTTAACTGAAATAGATGATCAGTTGGCAAATCTGGAAGCCTCTTAGAAAATAAACCAGGAAGCAGAATTACTTAATAAGATTACTGCCTTACGGTATGAGTATAATTCTATAATGTCCAAGAGTGCTGCAAAACTACTGACACAAGTCAGACAGAGGTATTTTGAGGATGTTGAAAAGCCCCATAAGTTATTAGCCCATCAGTTAAGACAGATGCAGAACTCCAGGGCCATACATCATATAAAGGTGAAAAATGGCTTTTTATTGACGGACCCAGAAAAAATTAATGTGTTTTGCGGAGTTCTATGCTAATGTTTACCAATCACAAGCAGGTCTGGACGTTGAAGCTATGGAAGCATTTTTTGATAATCTGAATCTGCCCATGCTGCCAACAGATTCAGTAAATACACTTGATGCTGATATAATCATATAACAATTACAGCACGGAAACAGGCCATCTCAGCCCTTCTAGTCCGTGCCGAACGCTTACTCTCACCTAGTCCCACCGACCTGCACACAGCCCATAACCCTCCATTACTTTCCTGTCCATATACCTATCCAATTTTACTTTAAATGACAATACCGAACCTGTCTCTACCACTTCTATTGGAAGCTCGTTCCACACAGCTATCACTCTCTGAGTAAAGAAATTCCCCCTTGTGTTACCCTTAAACTTTTGCCCCCTAATTCTCAACTCATGTCCTCTTGTTTGAATCTCCCATACTCTCAATGGAAAAAGCCTATCCACGTCAACTCTATCTACCCCCTCATAATTTTAAATCTCTCTATCAAGTCCCCCCTCAACCTTCTACGCTCCAAAGAATAAAGACCTAATGTAAGTCTAATATAAGCCTAGATGAGATCAAGAAGGTCATCTTTTCGTTCCCCAATAATAAGGCAGTGGGTCCAGATGGTTTTAGCATGGAATTCTTCAAAGCATTTGGTCCAAAATTGTCACCTCTACTCTTACAAATGTTGAATCACTCCAGGACAGCTTCCAGATTGCCACCTACTTTATGTAAAGCCAAAGTTTCTCTGATTCCAAAACCAGGCCATGATCCCGAGGTGGTTTCATCATATCGCTCCATTTCGCTGCTGCCCAATGAAACCAAAATTCTCAGGAAAGTCCTGACCAATAGGTTAAAAGAATGCATTTGTTCTATTATTCATCCAGATCAAACTGGCTTTATGCCAGGTAGACATATGCATTTTAATTTGCCTCGTCTTTTCAATATTTTATATACAAAACATACAGAAGAGGCTGTAGTCATTTCATGAGATGCACAACATGCGTTTGACCAAGTGGAATGGCCACATATGATGTTTGCATTTAAGAAATTTGGATTTGGACCATCTTTCATCAAATGGATTGAGATAATTTATTTACACCCATCTGCCTCTATTATCACTAATCAGAATATTCCTCTCCTTTTGCAATTCATCGTGGGACTCGTCAAGGCTGCCCCCTTTCTCCGCTTTTGTTTGCAGTTATCATTGAGCCATTGGCTGTAAGCATCAGGCAGGACCCTTTGATAACTCCCATTGATATGCATGGACATAAACATCACCTTTCGTTATACACTGACGATGTCCTTTTATATATCTCCAGCCCACAAACATCAATACCTGCCCTTCTGACTCTAATTAATAATTTTGGTAGTTTCTCAGGTTTCTCTGTTAATTGGGATAAGAGTGAACTAATGCCAGTCACTGCAGTGGTTAATACACAGTATTTACAGTCTATTCCCTTTAAAATAACTTATGATAATTTCTCCTATCTTGGTGTGTCTATTACAAAAAACCCAGATGACCTTTTGCAATTGAATTGGCGAAACAAAGTTGAACAGGTTAAACGCAATATTGACTTTTGGAAAACACTTCCAATTTCTTTGGTGGGGAGGGTTAATGTAATCAAGATGATTGTACTGCCACGATTTCTTTACCTTTTCCAGTCAATTCCATGTTTTATTCCTCTGTCATATTTTAAGCAATTGAATTCAATTATTATACCCTTTATTTGGAATTATAAAGCCATTAGAATTACTAAAAAGCCCAAGGAAGCAGGTGGTTTTGCCCTACCAGACGTTAAAATGTATTACTGGGCTGCCATTCTTGCATGCTGGAAAAAAGGCCCGCCCTCTACCTCAGACTCGTGCCCAGCATGGTTACTCACAGAGCGAATGCTTTGTAAGAAGACTTCCTTACCAGCTCTCCTTAATAGCCTCACTGCAGTTAATAAGTCACATTTTAGTAACAGCTTTGTGGTTGGCAGCACTATAAGAATTTGGAAGCAGATTTAACTACACATTAAAGCCCCAAAAACTTATATTGACACTCCGATTTGTGAAAATCATTCCTTTTTGCCTGGCCTGAATGATACTGTTTTTTCATCCTGGAAACAGAGTGGCATCTGTAGTGTAGGTGACCTATATATTAATGGGTATCTGCTGAATGATGCTGAGGATGTTCTACAAGTCTGTGGTGGCCAGTGCTATCATGTTTGCTGTTGTGTGCTGGGGCAGCAGGCCGAGGGTAGCAGACACCAACAGAATCAACAAACTCATTCGTAAAGCCAGTGATGTTGTGGGGGTGGAACTGGACTCTCTGACGGTGGTGTCTGAAAAGAGGATGCTGTCCAAGTTGCATGCCATCTTGGACAATGACTCCCATCCACTCCATAATGTACTGGTTAGGCACAGGAGTACATTCAGCCAGAGACTCATTCCACCGAGATGCAACACTGAGCATCATAGGAAGTCATTCCTACCTGTGGCCATCAAACTTTACAACTCCTCCCTCAGAGTGTCAGACACCCTGAGCCAATAGGCTGGTCCTGGACTTATTTCCTCTTGGCATAATTAACTTACTATTATTTAATTATTTATGGTTTTATATTGCTATATTTCTACACTATTCTTGGTTGGTGTGACTGTAACGAAACCTCGGGATTTCCCTCGGGATCAATAAAGTATGTCTGTCTGTCTGAAACTTTGCCTCATTTGCACAGTTACAAGCAGTTTACAATATCCCTGCATCTAGTTTTTTTTTAGATATTTACAAATTTGAGATTATGTTAGGAAATATATACCTAATTTCAAAGTTTTAGACAAACATGAGTCCCTGGAGGAAATAAATAAATTTGATCCGGTTACTCGTTGTGCCGTACCCTATTTTTATCAGATCCTACATAATGGAGCTTGGGTGAAAACTGCAGGTCTTAAACAGGCATGGGTGGATGAATTGGGTATAGAACTGACAGAGGAGGTCTGGGATGAGTGTTTAGAGTATACATGATTGTTCGGTCAACGTTAGACACAGACTTATACAGTTTAAAACAATACATAGACTCCATTATTGCAAAGAAAAGTTGCACAGCTTCTATCCTGATGTTTCACCAGTTTGTAATAGATGTAAATCTGAGAACAGTAACTTGTCACATTCATTCTGGTCATGTTGTAAGTTTTATGCATACTGGAAAAGTATTTTTCACTGTTTCTCTGAGGCTTATGGGAAGTGGTGGGAACTGGACCCGCTCATCGCCATCCTTGGAGCAACAAGTTCCCTATCTTCAGCCAATATGTATGAAAAAATGGCTGTATTGTTTGGAATGGTGACTGCTAAGAAGTTAATCCTGCAAATGTGGAAAATGGACTCTGTGCCTATGTACGATCTGTGGCTGATGCACCATCAATAACTCTCGGAGGCGGGAGGTGAACGATAGGCTTTTATTAGCAGCAAGAGACATCCTGGAGACTGAGGGAGGAACAGTGCCTCCAACCTCCTTTATACCGGGGTCTGTGGGAGGAGCCACAGGAGCAGTCAGCAGAGGGGCGTGTCCAGACAGGTATACCTAGTTTACCACAGTGGCTGAGAGAACTGGCAAATACTTTACATTTGGAGAGACTGAGACTATGTAATGAGGACAGAGGGGACATCTTTGAAAGGATATGGGGCCCTGTATTGTACTTTCTTACAGGCTGAGGACTGAGGTTTTTTTGGCACGGTGCACCTCTGCTGCGTATGTTTACTTTTGCCTTTATATTATTCTCCATTTTGCTGCTCAATACTTAATCTGATTTCGTTATGCTCGTGGTTTTTTGTGCATGTGCTGTATTTTTTTCTGTTGTTTGGAGAAATAAAGAATAAAAATATTTAAAGGAGAAATCAAAAGAAAATTAAACTAAACTAAACAAACTAATCTAAACAAAGCTGGGCTGTTATATTACATCGGATACAACAAATAATGTCAATAACTCCGCTCCTCTGTCAAAATATTTAAGGATAATAATAAGGATTCGGAAAAGGTCAAGTTAAAAAAAAACCTCTAGAGTATCTTGCACAAGGACTCCCAAATCCCTTTGCATCTCTGCATTTTGAATTCTCTCCCCATCTAAGTAATAGTCTGCTTGTTTATTTCTTCTGCTAAAGTGCATGACCTTACACTCTCCAACATTGTATTTCATTTGCCACTTCTTTGCCCATTCTCCTAAACAATCTAAGTCTCTCTGCAGGCTCTCTGTATCCACAACACTACCCACTCACTCCTCCACCTATCTCTGTATCATTGACTTGTACAACCTAGCGTTGACTGTTTATTCCCCTCCATTGAAGCTGCCTGATCTGCTGAGCTGCTCCAGCATTGTGTGTGTGTTACTCTCAATTTCCATCATCCGCAGAATCTCTCTCAAGTTCTGGGGTGATGGTCTAAATCTGTCCAGTGCCAATGCTCTTGAACCCTTGAAAGGAGAATGCTACAGCATCCATCATTATGGGCCCCAGCACCCAGGCCATGCTCCCCTCTCATTGCCGCCTTCTCACATCAGGAGGGAGGTACAGGAGCCTCAGAACTTACAGCATCAGGTTCAGGAACAGTTATTACCCCTCAACCATCAGAATCTTGAACCAAATGGGATAACTTCACTCACCCCATTACTGAATTGTTCCCAAAACCCATAGACTCATTTTCAAGGACTCTTCATCTCATGTTCTCAATATTTATTGCTGACTTATCTGTTATTATTATTTTGGGGCTTTTTGTATTTGGACTATTTGTGTCTTTTGCACATTGATTGTTTGTCTGTCTTGTTGTGTATGGTTTTTCTTTGCACTTGTGATTGCTCGCAAGGAAGTGAGATCTCAGGGCTGTGTGTGGAGGCACATACGTACTTTGATAATAAATCTACTTTCAAGTGCCAGGTTGAGTTTTTCACTCACCATGTCATAAATGGATGAGATGAAATTAATCAAGATGGAGAAGACCATGATGGTGGTCCGCACACTGTATGTCTCCTGTATCCAACAGCACAATTCGTGCATGGCCTTCGGGAGGCAGGCAAATCCCTCAGCCATGGTGCAGCACAGAAGCCAGCAGAGGATGAGCACGATGCAGATGAAATGGCCGAGCCTCATCTCTTCCCTGTGCAGACAAGGGCAGTAAGTTTTGAGAGCAAAACCTGTTGAATGCAGAAAGGCTGAGATCGACTGAAATAACCGTATAACCATATAACAATTACAGCACGGAAACAGGCTATCTTGGCCCTTCAAGTCCGTGTCAAATGCTTACTCTCACCTAATCCCACTGGCCCGCACAGCCCATAATTCTCCATTCCTTTCTTGTCCATATACCTATCCAATTTTACTTTAAATGACAATACCGAACCTGCCTCTACCACTTCTACTAGAAGCTCATTCCACACAGCTACCACTCTCCGAGTAAAGAAATTCCCCCTCGTGTTACCCTTAAACTTTTGCCCCCAACTCTCAAATCATGTCCTCTTGTTTGAATCTCCCCTACTCTCAATGGAAAAAGCCTATCCACGTCAACTATCCCCCTCATAATTTTAAATACATCTATCAAGTCCCCCCTCAACCTCCTATGCTCCAAAGAATAAAGACCTAACTTGTTCAACCTTTCCCTGTAACTTAGGTGCTGAAACCTAGGTAACATTCAAGTAAATCTTCTCTGTACTCTCTCTATTTTGTTGACATCTTTCCTATAATTTGGTGACCAGAACTATACACAATACTCCAAATTCGGCCTTACCGATGCCTTGTACAATTGGAGAGGATGTGGAGAGGATGTTTCCTATTGTGGGTGAGTCTAGAACCAGAGGGCACAGCCTCAGAATATGAGGATGTCTGTCTATTACAGAGCTGAAGAGGAAGTTCTTTAGCCATTGGATGGTGAATCTGTGGAATTCATTGCCACAGACGGTTGAGAAGGCCAAGTTTAAAGCGGAGGTTGACAGGACATTAAACCTTACAGGGAGAGGCAGGAGAATGGGGTTGAGAGGGATAATAATCAGCCATGATGGAACAGTGCAGCAGATTTGATGGGCTGAACAGCCTAGTTCTGCTCCTTTGCCTTGTGGTCTAAATCTTGTCATGAACTGAGACACTGTAAAAGGTAATGGTGGGTGTTGTTGGTCTGACTGTGAAACATCCAAAGGAATGAGTTGATTCACTTTTGGAGAACAGGTAGGGCAGGGACGAAAGACGAGAGAGGAACTGGACGGAAGGAAGGGGGTAAATGGACAGGGGAAGAGAAAGGGAAGGGAAAGGAAGGTGCAGAGGTAGGGAGAGGAGGGAAGAGAAAGAGAAAGGAAGGTTTAGAGGGAGGAAGTGGAGGGACGAGAGAAGAGGGCAGCTATGAAGTGTGGACAGTTGCAGGGAGAAGTAACAGGGAAGCAGACCAGTCCCTTCCTTCAGCCTCTCCCCATCAATTTGCAGCACTTTCTCACTCACCATTCCCTTCCTCCACCGTCGAACACCAGTCTCTCCTCCCTACCTCCACCTCTCAGGGCTCTTCCTTCTCTCTCACCCATCAGTCCCTCTTCCTTCCCCCACAAATCCTGCCCTTCTCCCTTCCTCCATCAGTCCCTCTTCCTTCCCCCACAAATCCTGCCCTTCTCCCTTCTTCCATCAGTCCCTCTTCCTTCCCCCACAAATCCTGCCCTTCTCCCTTCTTCCATCAGACTCTCTTCCTTCCCCCACAAATCCTGCCCTTCTCCCTTCCTCCATCAGTCCCTCTTCCTTCCCCCACAAATCCTGCCCTTCTCCCTTCCTCCTTCAGACTCTCTTCCTTGCCCCACAAATCCTGCCCTTCTCCCTTCTTCCATCAGACTCTCTTCCTTCCCCCACAAATCCTGCCCTTCTCCCTTCCTCCATCAGTCCCTCTTCCTTCCCCCACAAATCCTGCCCTTCTCCCTTCCTCCATCAGTCCCTCTTCCTTCCCCCACAAATCCTGCCCTTCTCCCTTCCTCCATCAGTCCCTCTTCCTTCCCCCACAAATCCTGCCCTTCTCCCTTCTTCCATCAGTCCCTCTTCCTTCCCCCACAAATCCTGCCCTTCTCCCTTCCTCCATCAGTCCCTCTTCCTTCCCCCACAAATCCTGCCCTTCTCCCTTCTTCCATCAGTCCCTCTTCCTTCCCCCACAAATCCTGCCCTTCTCCCTTCCTCCATCAGTCCCTCTTCCTTCCCCCACAAATCCTGCCCTTCTCCCTACTTCCATCAGTCCCTCTTCCTTCCCCCACAAATCCTGCCCTTCTCCCTTCTTCCATCAGACTCTCTTCCTTCCCCCACAAATCCTGCCCTTCTCCCTTCCTCCATCAGTCCCTCTTCCTTCCCCCACAAATCCTGCCCTTCTTCCTTCCTCCATCAGTCCCTCTTCCTTCCCCCACAAATCCTGCCCTTCTCCCTTCCTCCTTCAGTCCCTCTTCCTTCCCCCACAAATCCTGCCCTTCTCCCTTCCTCCATCAGTCCCTCTTCCTTCCCCCACAAATCCTGCCCTTCTCCCTTCCTCCTTCAGTCCCTCTTCCTTCCCCCACAAATCCTGCCCTTCTCCCTTCCTCCATCAGTCCCTCTTCCTTCCCCCACAAATCCTGCCCTTCTCCCTTCTTCCATCAGTCCCTCTTCCTTCCCCCACAAATCCTGCCCTTCTCCCTTCCTCCATCAGTCCCTCTTCCTTCCCCCACAAATCCTGCCCTTCTCCCTTCCTCCATCAGTCCCTCTTCCTTCCCCCACAAATCCTGCCCTTCTCCCTTCCTCCATCAGACTCTCTTCCTTCCCCCACAAATCCTGCCCTTCTTCCTTCTTCCATCAGTCCCTCTTCCTTCCCCCACAAATCCTGCCCTTCTCCCTTCCTCCATCAGTCCCTCTTCCTTCCCCCACAAATCCTGCCCTTCTCCCTTCCTCCATCAGTCCCTCTTCCTTCCCCCACAAATCCTGCCCTTCTCCCTCCATCAGTCCCTCTTCCTTCCCCCACAAATCCTGCCCTTCTCCCTTCCTCCATCAGTCCCTCTTCCTTCCCCCACAAATCCTGCCCTTCTCCCTTCCTCATCAGTCCCTCTTCCTTCCCCCACAAATCCTGCCCTTCTCCCTTCCTCCATCAGTCCCTCTTCCTTCCCCCACAAATCCTGCCCTTCTCCCTTCCTCCTTCAGACTCTTCACTCCTCACATTGCTCCTTCTTCAATCACATCCCTCATTTTCCCCCACCAATCCCTTCCTCCCCCCCACTATTAGACCCTCCTCCCTACCTCTCTACCCTACCAGACCCTTTCTCCCTACCCTCCATTTGTCTCTCCTCCCTCCCTCCATGACCCATCATATCTCTCCCCTCTCTGCCTCGCTCCCTCATTTGGTCCCTCCTCCCTCCCCAGCTGTCTGTCCCTCTCCCATCAGTCCCTCCTCCCTACTTCTCCACCTCACCAATCCCTCCATCCTCCCCCAAACCCTCCTCTCTACCTGTCCACCCCACCAGTCCCTTCCTCCTCACCCCCCATTAGTTTCTCCAACCTCTCACAGGTCCCTTGCTCCCTCCATGCCCCATCATGTCTCTCTTCCCTCCCTCCCTACCCATTCGTACTCTCCCATCAGTCTCTCCTCCCTCTCCCACCCGTCCTGACCCTCCCCCTCTTCCACCCTCCCTCAATCAAACTCTCCTCCCCCTCCCCAGGACTGTCTCTCCCTCATATCTCTCCCTCTTCTCTCCCCCACCTCTTATATCTCCCCACATCCCTCCTCAAATCACCTCTCCATCCTCCCTCCTGCATCCCTCATCTCCCACCTTTCTGCCTCTACCATTTCATTCCACAGGGTTGTTGTAACTCATTAACTTATCTATCAGTGGTTTGGATGATGGGGTTGGTGGGTGATATGAAGACAGGTGGGGTTGTAGGTAGTGTTGAGGAAGCAGAGAGGCTACTGAGGGACTTAAACAAGTGATGAGAATGGGTAAAGAAGTGGCACATGGCATACAGTGTTGGCAAGTATATGTCAGGCATTTTGGTAGAAGAAATAAAAATGCAGACTATATCCTAAATGAAGAGAAAATTCTGAAGTCTGAGGGCCAAAGGGACTTGATATTCCTCATGCAGGATTCCCTACAGGTTAATCTGCAGGTTGAGATGGTGGTGAGGAAGCAACAGTAATGCAACGTTAGATTTCATTTTGAGACGGCAAGAATATAAAGGCAAGGATGTAATGCTGGGGCTTTATAAAGAACTGGTGAGGCCTCACTGGGTCCCTTGTGTGCCCCTTATCTTGAAAGAATGAGGGGGAATGTTGATACCCACTATTTTGCTTTTAATGATACTTATTATAAGATTTTTTTAACAAACTCGTGTATGTTTCACAGTATGTGGTGGTTCATCCCCACTCAGTGGCAGAAGGGGGAATAGCAGCTACAATCTCTTCTCATCTTTCACTGGTAAGTATAAGCACAGTACCCATGTGATGTCATTGCTTTAATTATGTAGCTTTTTAGCTAGTTTATTCCTATCTTATTGTAAAAGTGATGGAATTTTCAAAGGTGCCATGTTTGTTTATTTATTCTGTTGTCTTTATTTAGTTTGCTTAATAATTGTATGTTTGTTTGCACTCTAAAATAAACTGAATCTTGGAATTAAGACTGCTTGTCTTTCCTGAGTCCTGGAAGAATCCTAAGGATTAAACAGAAATCCAGTAGGGACCTTCATCAGGGGAAAGCAGCAGCAGCCGAGTTCATGGCACCATGGGCGGCTCTACGGCACAGGAGGGAAGGAAAAGGAGTGGGAGAGCTACAGCGATAGGGGATTCGATTGTAAGGGGAATAGATAGGCGGTTCTGTGGCCGCAAACGAGACTCCAGGATGGTATGTTGCCTCCCTGGTGCAAGGGTCAAGGATGTCTCTGAGCGGCTGCAGGACATTCTGGAATGGGAGGGTGAACAGCCAGTGGTCGTGGTGCACATAGATCCCAACAATAGGTAAATAATGGGATGAGGTCCTACAAAGTGAATTTAGGGAGTTAGGAGATAAACTAAAAAGTAGGACCACAATCTCTGGATTACTACCAGTGCCATGTGTTAGTCAGAGTAGAAATAGGAGGATATTTCAGATGAATACATGGCTTGAAAAATGGTGCAAGGGGGAGGTATTCATATTTCTGGGGCATTGGAACCAGTTCTGGGGGAGGTAGGACCGGTACAAACAGGACGGTCTGCACCTGGGCTGGACTGGAACCAATGTCCAAGGGGGAGCATTTGCTACTGCTGTTCAGGAGGCTTTAAACTAATGTGGCAGGGGGATGAGAACAAGTACAGAGAGACAGAGGGGTGTAAAATGAGGGTAGAAGCAAAAAGTAGTAAGGTGAAAAGTAAAAGTGGCAGGCAGGCAAATCCAGAGCAAAAAGCAAAAAGGGCCACTTTTCAACATAATTGTATAAGGGCTCAGAGTGTTGTAAAAACAAGCCTGAAGGCTTTGTGTGTCAATGCGAGGAGCATTCGTAACAAGGTGGATGAATTGAATGTGCAGATAGTTATTAATGAATATGATACAGTTGGGATCACAGAGACATGGCTCCAGGGTGACCAAGGATGGGAGCTCAACATCCAGGGATATTCAATATTCAGGAGGGATAGACAGAAAAGAAAAGGAGGTGGGGTAGCATTGCTGGTTTGAGAGGAGATTAACGCAATAGAAAGGAAGGACATTATCCTGGAGGATGTGGAATCGATTTGGGTAGAGCTGCATAACACTAAGGGGCAGAAAATGCTGGTGGGAGTTGTGTACAGGCCACCTAACAGTAGTAGTGAGGTTGGGGATGGCATTAAACAGGAAATTAGAAATGCGTGCAAAAAAGGAACAATAGTTATAATGGGTGACTTCAATCTACATATAGATTGGGTGAACCAAATTGGTACGGGTGCTGAGGAAGAGGATTTCTTGGAATGTATGTGGGATGGTTTTCTGAAGCAACATGTCGAGGAACCAACTAGAGAGCAGGCCATTCTAGATTGGTTATTAAGCAATGAGGAAGGGTTAGTTAGCAATCTTGTCGTGCGAGGCCCCTTGGGTAAGAGTGACCATAATATGGTGGAACTCTTCATTAAGATGGAGAGTGACATAGTTAATTCAGAAACAAAGGTTCTGAACTTAAAGAAGGGTAACTTTGAAGGTATGAGATGTGAATTAGCTAAGATAGACTGGCAAATGATACTTAAAGGTTTGACGGTGGATATGCAATGGCAAACATTTAAAGAATGCATGGATGAACTACAACAATTGTTCATCCCAGTTTGGCAAAAGAATAAACCAGGGAAGATAGTGCACCCATGGCTGACAAGGGAAATAAGGGATAGTATCAAGTCCAAAGAAGAAACATATAAATAAGCAAAAAAAAGCGGCACACCTGAGGACTGGGAGAAATTCAGAGACCAGCAAACGAGGACAAAGGGCTTAATTAGGAAAGGGAAAAAAGATTATGAGAGAAAGCTGGCAGGGAACATAAAAACTGACTGTAAAAGTTTTTATAGATATGTGGAAAAAAAAGATTGGTCAAGACAAATGTAGGTCCCTTACAGTCAGAAACAGGTGAATTGATCATAGAGAACAAGGACATGGCAGACCAATTGAATAACTACATTGGTTCTGTCTTCACTAAGGAGGACATAAATAATCTTCTGGAAACACTAGGGACCGAGGGTCTAGTGAGATGGAGGAACTGAGGGAAATACATGTTAGTAGGGAAGTGGTGTTAGGTAAATTGAAGGGATTTAAGGCAGATAAATCCCCAGGGCCAGATGGTCTGCGTCCCAGAGTGCTTAAGGATGTAGCCCAAGAAATAGTGGATGCATTAGTGATAATTTTTCAAAACTCCTTAGATTCTGGATTAGTTCCTGAGGATTGGAGGGTGGCTAATGTAACTTCACTTTTTAAAAAAAGGGAGAGAAAAACCGGGGAATTATAGACCGGTTAGTCTGACATTGGTGGTGGGGAAAATGCTAGAGTCGGTTATCAAAGATGTGATAACAGCACATTTGGAAAGAGGTGAAATCATCAGACAAAGTCAGCATGGATTTGTGAAAGGAAAATGATATCTGACGAATCTTATAGAATTTTTTGAGGATGTAACTAGTAGAGTGGATAGGGGCGAGCCAGTGGATGTGGTATAGTTAGATTTTCAAAAGGCTTTTGAAAAGGTCCCACACAGGTTAGTGTGCAAACTTAAAGCACACGGTCTGGGGGGTATGATATTGATGCAGATAGAGAATTGGTTGGCAGACAGGAAGCAAAGAGTGGGAGTAAACGGGACCTTTTCAGAATGGCAGGCAGTGACTAGTGGGGTACCACAAGGCTCAGTGCTGGGACCCCAGTTGTTTATAATATATATTAATGATTTAGACAGGGGAATTAAATGCAGCAACTCCAGGTTTGCGGATGACACGAAGCTGGGCGGCGGTGTTAGCTGTGAGGAGGATGCTAAGAGGATGCAGGGTGACTTGGTTAGGTTAGGTGAGTGGGCAAATTCATGGCAGATGCAATTTAATGTGGATAAATGTGAGGTTATCCATTTTGGTTGCAAGAACAGGAAAACAGATTATTATCTGAACAGTGGCCGATTAGGAAAAGGGGAGATGCAACGAGACCTGGGTGTCATTGTACACCAGTCATTGAAGGTGGGCATGCAGGTACAGCAGGTGGTGAAAAAGGCAAATGGTATGTTGGCATTCATAGCAAAAGGATTTGAGTACAGGAGCAGGGAGGTTCTACTGCAGTTGTACAAGGCCTTTGTGAGACTACATCTAGAGTATTGTGTGCAGTTTTGGTCCCCTAATCTGAGGAAATACATTCTTGTGATAGAGGGAGTACAGAGAAGGTTCACCAGATTAATTCCTGGGATGGCAGGACTTTTATATGAAGAAAGACTGGATTGACTTGGCTTATACTCACTGGAATTTAGAAGATTGAGGGGGGATCTTACTGAAACGTATAAAATTCTAAAGTGATTGGACAGGCTAGATGCAGGAAGATTGTTTCTGATGTTGGGGAAGTCCAGGACGAGGGGTCACAGTTTAAGGATAAAGGGGAAGCCTTTTAGGACCGAGATGAGGAAAAACTTCTTCACACAGAGAGTGGTGAATCTGTGGAACACTCTGCCACAGTAAACAGTTGAGGCTGGTTCATTGACTATATTTAAGGGGAAGTTAGATATGGCCCTTGTGGCTAAAGGGATCAGGGGGTATGGAGAGAAAGCAGATACAGGGTTCTGAGATAGATGATCAGCCATGATCATACTGAATGATGGTGCAGGCTCGAAGGGACAAATGGCCTACTCCTGCACCTATCTTCTATGTTTCTTGAAAGCTATCAAATTGTGAAAGACCTTGATAGAATGGATTTGGAGAAGATGTTTCCTCTGGTGGGAGAGTCTAAGGTTAAAGGACACAGCCTCAGAATAGAGGGATATCAATTCAGAACAGAGATGAGGAGGAATGTCTTTAGCCGAACACTGGCTAATTTGTGGAATTCATTGCTAGAGGAGCTGTGGAGGCTGTTTTTATGTATATTTAAGGAAGAGGTGATAGATTCCTGATTGGTCAGGGCATGAAGGGATATGGGGGGGGGGGGGGGGTGGAGGCAGGAGATTGGGGATAAGAGGAAAATTGGATCAGCATGATGAAATGGTAAAGCAGATTCGATGGGCCAAATGGCCTAATTCTGCTTCTGTATCTCATGGTATAATGGACTTTCCTTCTTCCCTCCCCATACCAGTATAACTTTCCTCTCCTTACCATGCCATCCCTCCCCCCCCCCCCCCGCCCCCTCGCACAGGCACACTCCACCACAGTTCTTTATTTGCTGCCTGTCTGTCCCACGGGATGCGTCTCGGTAGGCCTGTGTGTGCCTCTGATACTCACTCGGGCACTGTAAACAAACTCTGTACGGCAATGGTAAACAGCAGCATGAGGAGGGTACAGGCCATGCTGGAGGTGAACACATCATCTCGGATCCTGCGATACTGTGTGTGGGAAAGAGAGGCCAGTGAATACGCAGGGAGGGCAGCGGTGATTCAGATTGACAGGTCAGGAGCTCTCAGAACACTTCAGACCACTACTTCACTACCCCCGCCCGCCCCCTTTCTGCACACCAATTCTGGAAACTACCCAGAAAATACAGTGCATTCCAGTTAATTGGGGCAGCCACTTACTTTCAGCAACTCTCAAAGAGCAAAAACTAATTGAGAAAATAGCTGCGACTCCCTTCATTTATTTGGGACACTGACTTGCTGAACAGTTTTTAATAGCTTCAGACGCTTGCACTTTAGACAGCATATTTAGAGCAAACAGTGTTTAAACAGTATCAACTGCATGAGTTTATATTCAAAATGCAGTGATTTTTGTCACTGATGGTTAGCAAGAAAAAAACAGTAAGACAATTTTGAACTCTTTTGCTCACTGCAGTTTCAAGCATTCAGGCCAAAAATGCCAGATATGGTCGGAGTGAAATGAAACTATTTCACTACTTCAACAAGTTAGAAACTACATAGAATTTGAAGGTATCAACCATCATCTTGAATGTTACAGTGAAAATGAAGATTTGGATGATGCAGTCATCAATAGCATTGTATGAAGGCTAGGTGTCTAGGTGTCTGCACTGATTTTGTTCATTTACAGTCAATCAAAAGAATGCAGCAAGGTACACTGGATTAATTCATCTATCAATAATTATTAGGAACTAATACACAATTTTATAGTCCTGTAGAAATATTCCTAGTGTTATAATTTGTTTTGTATTTCATTTACAGTATTGTGCAAAAGTCTTAGGCATAATAATATAGTTAGGGTGCTTAAGACTTTTGCATAGTACTGTACTAATTTTAAGTGTTGCACTGTACTGCTGCTGCAAAAAAAAGTTTCATGACACTTGTGAGTGATGATAAACCTATTTCTGACATGGGTCTCTATTGTGAACTGAGAGTGGGAAGGGGGCAGGAAGTGAGGAATCTTGTTTGGTAAAAGGGGAAGAAAGAGGGGAGGAAGTGGGAAGCACCAGATAGACATTTTGTAATGATCAATAAACCAATTCTTTAGTATTGCCTTGCCTTGCCTGGTGTCTCAAGGCTGGGTGTGTCTGCTCCTGTGCCACCCCCTGCCTCTGCCACTTGTCCCACACTCCTCCTGTGGCACTCCACCCTACCATTCCTAGCATTATTTGCTCCCACCAGATTTACAAACTTGCTCTCTGCTCCACATTGACGAAAACGGTACTGTGCAAAAGTCTTAGGCATGTTCGTTATATATACGTACCTAAGGCTTTTGCACAGGACTGTAAATGCAGAATTTGTTACGCATTTTATCTTTGTTATAGCTTTTTAACTACTTCCTTGAAACTTTGGCCAATTGAAACAACTGCTTAATTGGGCCAGAATGTACTGAGGCGATGTGTCCCAGTTAACTGGAATCCATGGTGCTCAACCATAGAACACAGAACAGTATAGTACAGTTCAGACTCTTCAGCTTACAATGTTGTGCAGATCTTTTAATCCACTCCAACATCAATCTAACCCTTCCCTCCTACATGTCCCTTTATTTTTCTATCATCCATATAAAAGTAGACACAGTAAATCAGTTAAGACAATGCACCAAGAAACACTGGCATACTGTGAACAGCATTGACAACATCCACGACCCTATCGTCATCAGTAAGTTTTCTTACTGGTCTTACACTAAGCCATGAGGACTGTCTCTAGTTAGACCATGCTTTTCCACATGTAAGCAACTCCTACCCCGAAAAATCCTGTCCAATAGCTTCCCTAGCACTGATGTGAGGCACATCAGCCTGTCATTTCGTGCATTATAAAAAACAACAATTTGACAGATGATTGAAATGCACAGCAATGGATACAAAACACTGGAGGAACTCGGCAGGTCATCTCTGGAGAGGAATGAACAGATAACGTTTGGGTCAAGACCCTTCATTTGGACTGGGAAGGAAGGGGAAAGCTGTCAGAATAAGAAGGCCTTCTTAAACATATGAATGACATTGTCTGCTCTCTAGTCCTCTGGGACCTCACAGAGTGGACACAAAGATCTTTGTAAAGGGCCCAAAAATCTCCTCCCTCACCTCTCACAATACCCTGACATTGATTCCAACAGGCCCTGGAGACATCCACTTGAATTCTCTTTAAGAGACTTATCATCTCTGTCTTGATCTCAACCTGCTCTACATAAACACGAGAAAACCAGCAGGCTCTGTAAATCCAAGAAACACACATCAAACTCAGCATCTATGGGAAAGAGTAAGCAGTCAACGTTTCAGGCTGACACCCAAAAAGATGAGAAGGCAGAGGAGGAAGGTGACGGGGATGTGCAGAGGGACAGAGGAGGAAGGTGACAAGGCGGGGCAGAGGGATAGAGGAGGAAGGTGACGGGGAGGGGCAGAGGGACAGAGGAGGAAGGTGATGGTGAGGGGCAGAGGGATAGAGGAGGAAGGTGACGGGGAGGGGCAGAGGGACAGAGGAGGAAGGTGATGGGGATGTGCAGAGGGACAGAGGAGGAAGGTGACAAGGCAGGGCAGAGGGATAGAGGAGGAAGGTGGGGAGGGGCAGAGGAGGAAGGTGATGGAAGATGTACAAGGTGGTTAAGTGACAGATGAAACGGGGAGGGAAGGCAGGAGTGAAGTAAAGTGCTGGAAGTTGATTGGTGAAAGAGGTACAGGGCTGGAGAAGGGAGAATCTGACTGGAGGGAGTGGAAGAGCATGGGAAGTGGGGGAGCACCAGAGTGAGGTGATGGGCAGGTAAGGAGATAAAGTGAGAGAGGATACGGGAATGGGGGAATAGTGAAGGGTGGGTGGCAATTATCCGAAATTTGAGAAAATGATGTCCATGCTATTAGGTTGGAAGCTAACCAGACAGAAGGTAAGGTGTTGCTCCTCCAACCTGTGGACCCACATCAAGGCGGTAGAGGAGGCCATGGATTGGCATATTGAAATGGGAATGGGAAGTGAAATTAAAATGGTGGCCACTGGGATATCCCGCTTTCTCTGGCAGATGAAGAATAGGGACTCGGCAAAGCGGTCTCCAAATCTACATCGGGCCTCACCGATATACAAGAGGCCACACCAAGAGCACCGGATACAGTAGATGACCCCAACAGGGGAAGTGATGCTTGGATTGTCTGGGGTCCTATATGGTAGTGGGCATGGCACTTGTTCCGTTTGTAAGGATAAGTACCAGGAAGGACAGATAGACCAGAGAATCATATAGGGAACAATCCCTGTGGAAAGCAGAAAGTGCGGAGGAGGGAAGAGATGTTGGTGAGGGTAGTGTTGATGATAGGGGAAGGAAGACAACACTGATAGTGATATCTTTTATAAACACAATGATTCCCACAGCTACTTGGACTATACCTCTTCCCACCCCGTCACCTGTAAAAATGCCATCTCCTTCTCCCAGTTCCTCCATCTCTGCTGCATCTGTTCCCAGGATGAAGCTTTTCATTCCAGAAGTAATGAGATGTCCTCCTTTTTCAAAGTAGGAGGCTTTCCTTCCTCCACCATCAACCTGCCCTCACCTGTATCTCTTCCATTTTGTGTACATCTGCCCTCATCCCATCCTCCGTCACCCCAAAAGGAATAGGGTTTCTCTCGCCCTCACCTACCACCCCACTAGCCTCCATATCCAGCATATAATTCTCTTTAACTTCCACCATCTCTAACGGGATCCCACCACCAAGCACATCTTTCCTTCTCCAATACCTCCATGCTCACTAACATACAGGGCCCCAAAGAGATTTTCCAGGTAAGGTGACACATAACTTGAGAGTCTGTTGGGGTCAACTACTGTATCCAGTGCTCCTGGTGTGGTCTCCTGTATGTCGACGAGACCCGACGCAGATTGAGAGAGCACTTTGCCGAGCACCTACCATTAGAAAAGCGGCACCTCCTGGTGGCTACCCATTTCAGTTCTACTTCCCCCTCTGACATGTCAGTCCATGGCCTCCTCTACTGCCGTGATGAGGCCACACTCAGGTTGGAGGAGCAACGCCTGGTTAGCCTCCAACTTGATGGCATGAATGTCAATTTCTCAAACATATGGTAATTCCCCCATTTCACCATTCCCCATTCCTGTTTCCTTCTCTCACTTTATCTCCTTCATCTGCCCATTCACCTCCCTCTCGTGCTCCACTCCTTTCCTTTCTTCCATGGTTTTCTACCCTCTCCTATCGGATTCCTCCTTCACCAGCCCTTTACTACTTTCACCAATCAACTTCCCAGCTATTTACTTCATCACTCTCCCCCCCCCCCCCCACCTCCCCCGGTTTCACCTCTCACCTACCACCTTATATTTCCTCCTCCCCTCCACCTTGTTACCTTCTCATAGAAACAGAAACATAGAAAACCTACAGCACAATACAGGCCCTTCAGCCCGCAAAGCTGTGTCGAACATGTCCCTAACCGAGAAATTATCTAGGATTACCCATAGCCCTCTAGTTTTCTAAGCTCCATATACCTGTCCAGGAGTCTCTTAAAAGACCCTATTGTTTCCACCTCCACTGATCACTATTCATGCAAGGAAAATATGCGCTGTGTGTTTAGTGTTAAATTTATTAGATAAACCCTTTTAGAAATAAAATTAAGTGTATTAACCACTTATAAATGACTTATAGTTGACTTATCACCTATATTCTAGTTGTGATTAACACCCCAACCACCCCCCACCCCACCCCCATCGGCCAGCCCGCAAGAATATTGTCAATATTAAACTGGTCCATCGTGCAAAAAAGGTTGGTGACTCCCGGTTTAAAAAATTTACCCCTGACATCTCCTCTGTACCTACTTCCAAGCACCTTAAAACTGTGCCCTCTCATGTTAGCCATTTCAGCCCTGGGAAAAAGCCTCTGACTATCTGCACAATCAATGCTTCTCATCATCTTGTACACCTCTATCAGGTCACCACTCATCCTCCATCACTCCAAGAAAAAATGCCAAGTTCACCCAACCGACTTTCATAAGGCATGTTCCCCAATCCAGGCACCATTCTCGTAAATATCCTCTGCACCTTTTCTACAGTTTCCACATTCTTCCTGTAGTGAGGCAACCAGAACTGAGCACAGTACTCCAAGTGGTGTCTGACCAGGGTCCTATATAGCTGCAACATTGCCTCTCAGATCCTAAACTCAATCCCATGATTGATGAAGGCCAATGCACTGTATGCCTTATGGAATCGGACCCCAAGATCCCGCTGATCCTCTACGCTACCAGGAGTCTTACCATTAATACTATATTCTGTCATTATATTTGACCTACCAAAATGAACCACCTCACACTTATCTGGGTTGAACACCATCTGCCACTTCTCAGCCCAGTTTTGCATCCTATCAATGTTCTGCTGTAACATTTGACAGCCCTCCACACTATCCACAACACCTCCAACCTTTGTGTCATCAGCAAATTTACTAACCCATCCCTCCAATTCCTCATCCAGGTCATATATAAAAATTGCACTCCAAGGAGAAAAGGCCGAGTTCACCCAGAACAGACCCCTGAGGCATGCCACTGGTCACCAACCTCCATGCAGAAAATGACCCGTTTACAACCACTCTTTGCCTTCTGTGGGCAACCCAGATTTGGATCCACAAAGCAATATCCCCTTAAATCCCATGCCTCCTTACTTTCTCAATAAGCCTTGCATTGGGTACCTTGTCAAAAGCCTTGCTGAAATCTACATACACTACATCTACTGCTCTACCTTCATCAATGTGTTTAGACATCCTCAAAAAATTCATTCAGGTTCAAAAGGCATGACCTGCCTTTTACAAAGCCATGCTGACTATTCCTAATCATATTATGCCTCTCCAAATGTTCATAAACCCTGCCTCTCAGGATCTTCTCCATCAACTTAACAACCACTGAAGTAAGACTCACTGGTTTATAATTTCCTGGGCTATCTCTACTCTCTTTCTTGAATAATGGAACAACATCCCCAACCCTCCAATCCTCTGGAACCTCTCCTATCCCCATTGATGATGCAAAGATCGTCACCAGAGGCTCATCAATCTTCTCTCTCACCTCCCACAGTAGCCTGGGGTACATCCTCTCCAGTCCTGGTAACTTATCCAAGTTGATGCTTTCCTAAAGTTCCAGCACATCCTCTTTCTTAATATCTACATGCTCAAGCTTTTCAGTCTGCTGTAAGTCATCACTACAATTGCCAAGATCCTTTTCCGTAGTGAATACTGAAGCAAAGTACTCATTAAGTACCTCTGCTATCTCCTCCGGTTCCATACACACTTTTCCATTGTCACACTTGACTAGTCCTACACTCTCACATCTTACCCTCTTGCTCTTCACATACTTGTAGAATGCCTTGAGGTTTTCCATAATCCTGTCCACCAAGGCCTTCTCATGGCCCCTTCTGGCTCTCCTAATTTCATTCTTAAGCTCCCTCCTGCTAGCCTTATAATCTTTTAGAATCCTATCATTACCTAGCTTTTTGAACCTTTTGTAAGCTCTTCTTTTCTTCTGACTAGATTTACAACAGCCTTTGTACACCATAGATCCTGTTGCTTACCATCTTTCCCTGTCTCATTGGAACATACCTATGCAGAACTCCACGCAAATATCCCCTGAACATTTGCCACATTTCCTCCAAACATTTCCCTGCGAACATCTGTTCCCAATTTATGCTTCCAAGTTCTTGCCTGATAGCCTCAAATTTCCCCTTACTCCAATAAACGCTTTCCTAACTTGTCTGTTCCTATCTCTTTCCAATGCTATGGTAAGGAGATAGAATTGAGATCACTATCTCCAAAATGCTCGCCCACTGAGAGATCTGACACCTGACCAGGTTCATTTCCCAATACCAGATCAAGTACAGCCTCTCCTCTTGTAGGCTTATCTACATACTGTGTCAAGAAACCTTCTTGAACACACCTAACTATCAGTAACTCCAGTTGAACTTTGGCTTTTTGTGTGCTTTTCCCCCAGCTGTCAGTGTGTGGTTTTGAATTGCCATGTGCTCTTGTTTGTTTTCATGGCCCATGTGCTCCTGTCCCCGCTGCTGCTCTACTCCAGCCCCTGTATCACTGAGTACTCCGTTTCTCATCTGTTTCTCATTATACCTGTATTGCTGCCACCTGTGTCTCATTGTGCTCCACCTATCATCTGCCTCTCTGTTCATTGCTCAGTGTATTTGTCCTGTGTTTTCACCTGTTTGTTGCCAGCTTGTGCCAGTGAGCCTTTCCAGTATTTGTATCTGAATGCTGTCTGTTGGAATATAGACAAACAGTCACATACTTTATTGATCCTGAGGGAAATTGGATATCTGTTTCCTGATTCTGGTTTTTGGATTTCTCTGGATGTTTTAATCACTGCTTGAACTTTGATGCTGACTTTGTTTGCACCTTGGGATTTGTTATTGAATTAATATCACAGTGTGCACAGTACTGGGTCTGTGATTAGATCCCCGCTTCAGTGCCCTGACAGTACAATCTGGACAGAATGGATCCAGTGGACCCTGGTCATCTGAGAACTGCCCTGGAACATCAGGGAGTGATGTTGGGGAGACACCAGAACCAGCTTGACTCTATGTTCAGGGCAGTGGAGTCGCTTTCTGCTGATGTAGCTGATCTTGCAGCCCAGACTCAGTCACTCCAGCTGTCCCAGAGTGCCCATCAACATTCTGTGACTGCATCTTCCTCCCTGCCCTCTGTGTTCTCTTTTACTCCTCCCATCCAAGAGCCCTGTCTGCCTCCTCCAGAAAAGTACTCAGGTGAACCTGGTCCCTACTGCTCTTTCCCAGTGCTCCCTCATTTTTGAATTACAATCAACAACATTTCCAACTGATTGAGCCAAGGCAGCCTATATCATCACTCAACTATCCGGTCAGGTGGAAGAATGGGGAACAGCCATCTGGGAGGTAGGCTCCCCTTTCTGCAGTAGTTTTCAGTTATTTTCTGAGGAGATGGGAAAAATATTTGTTTGCTCCAAACGTGGGAGAGGGGCTGCCCATGCATCAGGGGTGCAGATCTGTGTCAGATTATGCCATATAGTTCTGAATCCTAGTCACCTCTGGCAGCTGGAACTCGGAGGCACAGTACAACATCTTCCTGAATGGCCTATCTGAAGACCTCTAAGATGAGCTGACCCCATAACTGCAGAGTCCCCTATCACTGCTGCCATCCTCTTCCTTTCCCTACCCTTCTGAGCCACAGGGCCAGACTCCGTGCCAGAGGTGCAGCCACTGTTGCTTCCCCCAGGTAGGCCGTACCCCGCAGCAGTACTCAAACAGGAGTACTTATTGTCAAGTGATACTGCCACAGGGGTGCTCTCTAGCCTCTGACTCCTGCCCTTCCCTCTCCTAACTGTTACCCACTTACCTGTCTCCGGAGGACACAGTGTGACTACCTGCCTATAGCTCCTCTCTATCATCTCCTCAGTCTCCCTGACCAGACAAAGGTCATTGAGCTACATCTCCAGTTCCCTAACTTGGTCCCTAAGGAGCTGCAGCTCGATGCACCTGGTGCAGATATGGCCCCTACTGGTTACTGCTTTCCATAGATGCTGTCTGGTCTGCTGAGTTCCTTCAACATTCCTTCAACAAAGCCTCCTTGGTGAATACCAAGGAAAACATAATAGAGCATTGAACAGTGACCAATCTGGACATCAGATGATTGGCAGAATATTTCAGTCAGGTCCACTGCCCAAATAGAAAGGCAGCAAGCAGGTCACAGCAGTGTAACAGAGCTTTGACCAATGACTAATCTGGGCTGAGGATTGATTAACAAGATCAAATTAAAGGAAGGCACAGGAACCATCATCTGAGTGGACAGAGTCAGAGTGGTGAACTTGAGGCTTAAGCTCTTTGAGGTTTAAGTGGAGAGAGGCTTCAGTCAGAGAAAGCAAAAGAAAGAAAAAACTCTAGCTTAGGTTATTTTCATGGAAACATGGAAAACCTATAGCACAATACAGGCCCTTCAGCCTGCAAAGCTGTGCTGAACATTTACTTTAGAAATTACCTAGGGTTACCCATAGCCCCCTATTTTTCTAAGCATGTACCTTTGCTTCCCTTTTTATCTGCTCAGTTAGGACAGTCGAGATGCTAGGCAGAATAGTGAAATGCTCCTTTTGTGGGATGTAGGAAGGCAGGGAGACCCCCAGTATCCCTGACATCCACAATTGTGAGACATACATCCAGCTGCAGCTTCCAGCTATCTGTGTTAAGGCGTTGGAGCTGGAGATGGATGAACTCCAGATCATTTGAGAGGCTGAGGGGGTGATAGAGGACATATAGAGGCATAGATACACCCAAGGTGCAGGACACAGAAAACAGTCAGGACAGGGAAAGAGGTTAAGAAGCCAGTGCAGATTACCCCTGCGGCCATCCCCCTCAACAACAGGTGTATCACTTTAGATACAGTTGGGGGTGGGGGATTGACCTAACAGATGAAAGTCACAATGATCAGGTCTCTGGCACTGAGTCTGTCACTGTGACTCAGAAGGGAAGGGGGGGAGGGGGAAAGAGGCACTTTGTGGTGATAGGGGATTCATTAGTAAAAGGAGCAAACAGGAGGTTCTGTTGGTGAGAATGAGATTCCAGGATGGTATGTTGCCTCCCTGGGTGCCAGGGTCCAGGACATTCTTAAATAGGATGGTGAACAACCAGAAGTCATGGTCCACATAGGTACCAATGACATGGGTAGGGTGAGTGACAAGGTTCTGCAAAGGGAGTTCAGGGAGTTAGGTGCTAAGTTAAAGGGTAGAACCTCCAGGGTTGGAATCTCAGGACTGCTACCCGTGCCACGTGCTAGTGAGGCCAGAACAAAGAAGATTATACAGTTTAATACGTGTAGGAAAAGGGTATAAGGTTTTTGGATCATTAGGCTCTTTACCAGGGAAAGTGGGACCTGTACAGAGGGATGGGTTGCACCTAAGCTGCAGGGAGACTAATAACCCAGCAGGAAGGTTTGTTATGCTGCACAGTGGGGTTTAAACTAGAGTTGCAGGGGGATGGGAGCCAAGGTGCCAGAATGGTTAGTGGAGAGGTTGTGGAGGCAGATGTTGATAAGACCTCAGACAAAGTTAGGAATCAAAAGATTGAACATGGAGTGACTAGTGTCTGGAGTTGCCTATATTGCAATATAAGAAGTATCGGAGGAAAGGCAGAAAATAGTGCAGAAGATGAAGTAGCTGGTTTACAAACAGAGACAATGTGTATTGAAGAGGCTGTTGATAGGGCAAATTACAGTCAATAGGATGAGTTGTAATTTAAAAGTTGAACAAATCAAAAATGAAGAATACAGGACTGAAGGTGTTATCTTTGAATGGGCAGTATACAGAATAAGGTCAATGAACTTCTAGCACAGTTATAGACTGGCATGTATGAGAGACGATAGACAATTGGTGCAGGAGTAGGCCATTTGGCCCTTTGAGCCAGCACCGCCTTTCAATCTGATCATGGCTGATCATCCACAATCAGTACCCGGTTCCTGCCTTCTTCCCATATCCCTTGACTCCGCTATCTTTAAGAGCGCTATCTAACTCTTTCTTGAAAGCATCCAGAGAACTGGCCTCCACTGCCTTCTGAGACAGAGAATTCCATAGATCCACAACTCTCTGGGTGAAAAAGTCTTTCCTGAACTCTGTTCTAAGTGGCCTACCCCTTATTCTTAATCTGTGGCCTCTGGCTCTGGACTCCCCCAACATCGGGAACATGTTTCCTGCCTCTAGCATGTCCAATCCCTTAATAATCTTATATGTTTCAATCAGATCCCCTCTCAACCTTCTAAATTCCAGTGTACACAAGCCCAGTTGCTCCAATCTTTCAACGTATAACAGTCCTGCCATCCTGGGAATCAATCTCGTGAACCTATGCTGCACTCCCTCAATAGCAAGAATATCCTTCCTCAAATTTGGAGACCAAAACTGAACACACAATACTCCAGATGTCATCTCACCAGGGCCCTGTACAACTGCAGAAGGACCTCTTTGCTCCTGTATTCAACTCCCCTTGTTATGAAGGCCAACATGCCATTAGCTTTCTTCACTGCCTGCTGTACCTGCATGCTTACTTTCAGTGACTGATATACAAGAACACTAGATCTCGTTGTACTTCCCCTTTTCCTAACTTGACACCATTCAGATAATAATCTGCCTTTCTGTTCTTGCCACCAAAGTGGATAACCTCACATTTATCCACATTAAACTGCATCTGCCGTGCATCTGCTCACTCACCCAACCTGTCCAAGTCACTCTGCATTTTCCTAACATCCTCCTCACATTTCACACTGCCACCCAGCTTTGTGTCATCTGCAAATTGCTGATGTTATTTTTAATCCCTTCATCTAAATCATTTATGATATTGAGGGCATCACTGAATTGTGGCTAAAAGAAGATTATAGCTGCGAGCTTAACGCATGGAGCATAAGAAATAAGATGGATGATCTTGTTGCGCTATTACAGATTGCCAAGTATGATCTTGTGGCCATCACTGAATCGGGGCTGAAGGGTAGTTGTGGTAGGGAGCTGAATGTCCAAGGTTACATGTTGTATCGGAGGGATAGGAAGGTAGGCAGAGTGGGTGGTGGGGCTCTGCAGGTAAAGAATGGCATCAATTCAGTAGAAAGATGTGACATAGGATTGGAAGATGTTGAATCCTTGTGGGGTGAGTTAAGAAACTGCAAGGGTTAAAGGACCCTGATAGCCTCCCAACAGTTGTTGGGAGGTGGACCACAGATTACAACAGGGAATAGAAAAGGCATGTCAAAAGTCATACGGTGCATTGGACTTCAATGACAGTGGGATTCAGATTAAGAGCCACGAGGTAATGTTACAGCTATGTAGGACTCTAGTCAGACCCCACTTGGAGTACTGTGCTCGGTTCTGATCACCTCACTACTGGGAGGATGTGGAAACTATAGAAAGGGTGTAGAGGAGATTTACAAGGATGTTGCCTGGATTGGGGAGCATGCCTTATGAGAACAGGTTGAGTGAACTCAGCCTTTTCTCCTTGGAGCGACGGAGGATGAGAGGTGACCTGATAGAGGTGTATAAGATGATGAGAGGCATTGATCATGTGGATACCCAGAAACTTTCTCCCAGGGCTGAAATGGCTAACAGGAGAGGGCACAGTTTCAATGTGCTTGGGAGTAGATACAGAGGAGATGGCAGGGGTAAGTTTTTTATGCAGAGAGTGGTGAGTGTGTGGAATGGCTGCTGGCAATGGTGATGGAGGTGGCTACAATAGGGTCTTTTAAGAGAATGCTGGACAGGTACATGGAGCTCAGAAAAATAGAGGGCTATGGGTAACACTAGATAATTTCTAAAGTACGTACATGTTTGGCATAGCATTATGGGCCGAAGGACCTGTATTGTGCTGTAGGTTTTTCTATGTTCTTAAAAAAGGCAATAGGATCTCTTCTGGGGGAGGTATGACCTGTACAAAAGGGGCAAGTTGCACATGAATCCAAGGGGGACCAATATTCTCGTGGGCAGGTTTGTTAGAGCTGTTGGGGAGGGTTTAAACTAAACAGGCAGGGGTTGGGAACCAGAGTGAAGGGACTCAGGACAGGACGGGGGGTAAAAAAGCAAAGATAGCCAGCAGTCAGACTGTCAGGAAGGGGAGGCAGGTGATGGGACATAATTGCACCCAGCAGGGTGAGTATCGGTGCATTAGGGATGCAGAATCAAAAAGGGTAGCAAATACAGTACACAAAGTGTTGTATCTCAGTGCACGGAGTATAGGAAATGAGGTAGATGATCTTGCTGCATTATTACAGATATATACCGGCTGAGTAGCCTCCAACCTGATGGCATGAACATTGACTTCTCTAACTTTTGTTAACACCCCTCCTCCCCTTCTTACCCCATCCCTGATATACTTAGTTTCCCCCCCCCCCCTTAATGTCCAAGGATACACATTGTATTGAAAGGACAGGCAGGAAGGCAGACGGAGCAGCATTGCTCTGTTGGGTAAAAAAAAAAGAAATCAAATCTTTAGAAAGAAGAAAAATAGGCTCAGACGGTGCAGAATCATTGTGGATAGTCTTAAGAAACTTTAAGTGTAAAAACACCCTGATGGGAGTTCTATACAGACTCTCAAACAGTAGTACAGATGTGGCCTACAAATTGCAATGGGAAATAGAAAATACATACCAAAAAGGCAAAGTTACAAAAGCAATTGAGGATTTCGATATTAGATTGAGAAAATCAGGTTGGTGCTGTATTCCAGGAGGGGTAATTTCTAGAATGCCTATGAGATGGCTGTTCAGAGCAGCTTGTGCTTGAGCCCACTCAACGATCAAGTATTCTGAAGTTCTGGTGATTGCGTGGAATGGGCTACCGGTGACGGTGGTGGAGGCGGAAATAATAATAGGATCATTTCAGAGACTCCTGGACAGATGGGCCGTAGGGCCTGCATTGTGCTGTAGAATTTCTATGTTTCTACAATAAAGCAAAAGCTGATGGAAAGTTAGAGCTTTGGGAAGCTTTTAAAAATGAACAACTGAAAAAGTCATTAAGAAGGTAAAGACGGAATACAAAAGTAAGCTAGCCAATAATATTAAAGAGGATACCAAAAGTTTCTTCAGATACATAAAGTGTGAAAGAGAGGCAAGAGTGGATATTGGACAGCTGGAAAATAATGCTGGAGAGGTAGTAATGGTGGACAAGGAAATGAATAAGTATTTTGCATTAGTCTTCATTATGGAACTCACGAGCAGTATGGTGGAAGTTCCAGGCCTTGAGGTCATGGAGTGTCTGAAGTCACCATTACTAGAAGAAGGTTCTTGGGAAACAAAGGTCTGAAGGTAGATAAGGGTTAGGAAATGAATAAGTATTTTGCATTAGTCTTCATTATGGAACTCACGAGCAGTATGGTGGAAGTAGGTAAGTCACCTAGACCAGATGGTGTGCAACTCAGGATTCTGAAAAGGGTTAGTGGAGATATTGTGGAGACATTAGTCATGATCTTTCAAGAAAACTGGAAAATTGCAAAATTTTACTCTCCTATTCAAGAAGGATAGTTGGTGAGGTAGTAATGGAAGACAAAGAAATGGCAGATGAAATTAATGAGTACTTTGCATCAGTCTTCATTGTGGAAGACACTAGTTATATGCCAGAGGTCTGCGAGTGTCAGGACCATTGCTATTACAAAGGAAAAAGTGCAAGGCAAACTCAAAGGTCTTGAGGTGGCTTAGTCACCCGGACCAGATAGACTACATCCCAAAGTCTTGAAAGAGGTTGCTGAAGAGATAACAGATGCATTAGTCATGATCTTTCAAGAATCACTTGATTCTGGCAAGGTCCTGGAAGACAGGAAGATTGCAAATGTCACTCCACTCTTTAAGAAGGGAGGAAGGCAAAAGAAGTTATAGACCAGTTAGCCCAACCTCAATGGTTGGGGAAAGAGTTGGAGTCTTTTATTAAGGGTAAGGTTTCAGGGAATTTGGAGACTAATGATAAAATAAATCAAAGTCAGCATGGTTTCTGTCAAGGGAAATCTTGCCTGACAAATCTGTTAGTCCTTCAAGGAAGTAACAAGAAAGGTGGACAAAGGAGATGCAGTGGATAGCAGTAGCTTAGATTTTCAGAAGGCATTTGATAAGGTGCCACACCTGAGGTTGCTTAACAATAGAAATTTCTATGGTGTTACAGGAAAGATATTGGCATGGATTGCAGAATGGCTGACAGCCAGGAGGCAGTGAATGGGAATAAAGGGGCCTCTTCTGGTTGGCTGCCAATGACTAGTGGTGTTCCTCTGGGGTCAGTATTGAGACCACTGCTTTTCACATTGTCAATGATTTAGATAATGGAATTGATGGCTTTGTCACAAAGTTTGCGGATGATACAAAGATAGGGGTAGGTAGTGCTGAGGAAGCAATGCAATTACAGCAGGACTTAGACAAATTGGTAGAATGGGCAAAAAAGTGGCAGATGGAACTCAGTGTTGGGAAATATATGTTAAATGTACAGCACATTTTGGTAAAAGGAAAAATAGCGTGGACTATTATCTAAATTGGGAAAAGGTTCAAACATCAGAGGTTCAGATGGACTTGGGACTCCATGTGCAAAGGCTCCCTGAAGTTTAATTTACAGGTTGAGTCTGTAGTAAAGAAGTCAAATGCAATGTTGGCATTTAATTCAAGGGGAATGGAAGGAGATAATGTTGAGGCTTTATAAAGACACTAGTCTGGCCACACTTATATTATTGTCATCATTTTTGGGCATTGCCACAATAAGTCAATGACAGACGCAATCTCAATGGCTCTTCACACAGCTTTAGACCACCTGAACAACACAAACACCTATGTCAGGATGCTGTTCATCAACTATAGCTCAGCATTTAATACCATCATTCCCACAATCCTGATTGAGAAGTTGCAGAACCTGGGCCTCTGTACCTCCCTCTGCAATTGGGTCCTCGACTTCCTAACCAGAAGACTATAATCTGTGAGGATTGGTGATAACATATCCTCCTCGCTGATGATCAACACTGGTGCACCTCAGGGATGTGTGCTTAGCCCACTGCTCTACTCACTGTATACACTTGACTGTGTTGCTAGGCATAGCTCAAAGACCATCCATAAATTTGCTGACAATACAACCATTGCTGGCAGAATCTCAAGTGGTGACGAGAGGGTGTACAAGAGTGAGATATGCCAATTAGTGGTTTGATGCTGCAGCAACAACCTGGCACCCAAAGTCAGTAAGACGAAAGGGCTGATTATGGACTTCAGGAAGGGTAAAACGAAGGAACACCTACCAATCCTCAGAGTGATCAATAGTGGAGAGCGTGAGCAGTTTTAAGTTCCTGGGTGTCAAGATATCTGAGGATCTAACCTGGTCCCAACATATTGATGTAGTCATAAAGAAGGCAAGACAGCAGCTATACTTTATTAGGTGTTCGAAGCGATTTGGCATATCAACAAATATGCTCAAAAACTTCTATAGTTGTACCGTGGAGATCATTCTGACAGGCTGCATCACTGTCTGGTATGGAGGAACTACTGCACAGGACTGAAAGAAGCTGCAGAAGATTGTAAATCTAGTCAGCTCCATCTTGGGCAGTAGCCTACAAAGTACCCGACATCTTTAGCAAAAGGTATCTCAGAAAGGCAGCGTCCATTATTAAGGACAACCAACACCCAAGGCATGCCCTTTTCTCACTGTTACCATCAGATAGGAGATACAGAAGCCTGAAGGCACACACCCAGCGATTCAAGAACAGCTTCTTCCCCTCTGCCATCTGATTCCTAAATAGACATTGAAACCTTGGACACTTTTTTTCACATATTTTCAAATTTTTTTTTTCTCTCTTTTAATGGTTATTTTTGTTTTTTTCATATATAATCATATGGACTTGATTGATTAAGGTATTTTCTTCTGTTGATGTTTAATAGGATATTGTTATCTTATTATCAACGTGATTTCAAGTCTATTGTATTCATAATTTACTCATTATTATGTTATGTTTTTTTTTGTGTATATATGAAAATCAATGAAAAGATTGAAAAAGAAAGAAAAAAGAAACCTTGGACACTGCCTCACTTTTTTAATATGCAGTATTTCTGTTTTTTGCACATTTTTAATCTATTCAATATACATTTATTGTAATTGATTTATTATATATTTTTCTTCTGCTATGTTATGTATTGCATTGAACTGCTGCTGTTAACAAATTTCACGTCACATGCCAGTGATAATAAACCTGATTCTGCGAGTCCAGAGGAGGTTCACGAGGATGATTTTGTGAATGAAGGGGTTAACACATGAAGAGCATTTGGCAGCTTTGGGCCTGTACTCCCTGGAATTTAGGAGAATGCATGGGGATCTCATGTTGAAAGGACTAGATAGGGTGGATGTGGAGACAATGTTTCCTAAGGTGGGATTATCCAGAACTAGAGGGCACATCTCAAAATTGAGGGGCGACCATTTAGAATTTTTTTTTAGTCAGAGAGTAGTGGATTTGTGGAATGCTCTGCCACAGACTGCGGTGGAGGCCAAGTCTGTGGGTATATTCAAAGCTGAAGTTGACTGTTCTATCATCGGTCAGGGCATCAAAGGATATGGTGAGAAGGCAGGTGTATGGGATCAGCCATGATGGAACAGCGGATGGGCTGAATGCCTTTCCCTCAGCTCATTACACTGGCTCTTACCTCTTTCAGTCCAGATAAAGAGACCTTATACACCAACTCTCCATTTTCCTCTGCGAACGCTGCCTGATTGTTGAGTTATTCCAGTATCTGTTGTCCCCTCATAGCCACATTGCTTTCAGCCCCTTTCGGATACAGATAACTGAAAATGACAGAGGTACCATCTCCGCCAACCCAACCCAGGTTAGCAGCCACTGTGGAGGAACCTTTGTGATCTCTTGATGTCAGGCAGCAGGTACAACAGCAGAAGAATCAGAATTCTCAGGCTGGGTAACGGTCCTTCTCCAGGCTGTTGGACTTGTTAACACCCTACTGCCAGCCAGAACACATGTCTGAATGCCCCGTCTCCCCCTCCTGCCAACTCAAAGACATACTGTCATTTTGGCCATTTTTCATCTGTTATTGCTGCTGTTTATACTTGTTTTATTATAACCATGTCAGTAACATTATACTGTCTTATGAGGATATTTCCAAGAATGAAGGGGTTAACATATGAGGAGTATTTGGCAGCTTTGGGTCTGTACTCACTGAAATTAAGAATGCGAGGAGGATCTCATTGAAAGCTATCGAATGTTGAAAGGACTAAATAGGGTGTTTCCTATGGCGGGGGCATCCAGAACTAGAGGGCACAGCCTCAGAATTGAGGGGCAACCTTTCAGAACCGCGGTAAGGAGGAATTTTTTAGCCAGAGAACAGTAAGTCTGTGGAATACTCTGTCACAGACTGCGTGGAATCCAAGTCCATGAGAATATTTAAGGTGCAAGTTTCCTGATTAGTCAGGGTATCAAAGGATATGGTGAGAAGGCAGGTTTATGGGGTTGAACTTGAAAGTTAAAACCTCTGTTCAAATCCAGAAACACAGCAAAAAAATTCCCACTCATCCTTGTGAACTCAGTGTCCATGTGACAATGACTGCAGCTTCAGATTCATGCAGACACTACAGATGTACTGTGGAGAGCATTCTGACTGGCTGCATCACTGCCTGATATGGGGTGGGTGGGTGAGTCCACTGCACAGGATCGGAATAAGATGCAGAGAGTTGTAAATTCATCCAGCACCATCATGGACACCAGCCTCTGCAGCATTGACACTTCAATAGGTGATGGCTCAAAGACAGCATCCATCATTAATGACCCCCATCATTCAGGACATGCCCTCTTCTCATGGCTACCATCAACGAGAAGGCATAGGAGCCTGAGATCACACACTGAATGTTTCACGAACAGCTTTTTCCCCCTCCACCGTCAGATTTTCAAATGGACACTGAATCCACAAGCACTACCTCAGTAATTATCTTCCCCTTTTTTTTGCACAACTTAATTAAATTTAATTTTTATATATACAGTAGTGTTCAAAAGTCTTAGGCACATATGTATAACTAGGACTGAGACTTTTGCACAGTACTGTATTTGTCAACATGGAGCAGAGAGTGAGTTTGTAAATCTGGCAAGAGAAAAGGATATTGGAAATGGTGAGAGTGAAGTGCCATGGGAGGGGTGTGGGGCAGGTGGCTGAGGGGTGCCAGGGTTGGGAGTGCTGGTGTGGGTGCAGACCCAGGCAAGGTCATTTGATTCCAAACAGTTTACTGATCATTAAAGAATGTCTCTCTGGTGCTTCCTGCTCCCTCCCCTTCCCCTTTTCCCAACCATGATTCCCCTCTCCCTGCCCCCTTCCCACTCTCAGTCCACAACAGAGATCCAGGTTTATCATCACTCACATATGCCATGAAATGGGCTTTTGTACTGGACAACAGATTTCACAACATTTGCCAGATTCTGCAGCAAGGCTGCACTACCTTCTTTTCGATGTCATGGTCCTTGAAGGCCAGAGTGACCTCGTTGATGTAGGCTGCCCGTAGTCTGTCACTGCTACGCAACTGAATGGCATTCTCAACTCTCGTGTTCACCTCAGTAAATCTGGCAGGGTTGTGATGCTGAGCCTTAGATCTGTCTACCTTTCTCTTACATTTCTTTATCAGGGCCGCCATGATCTACGGGAATAATGCAAGAGGTAAAAACGCCTGTGAACTCTCAGCTTAATACTCCTCTCTATTTTATTCTCTGGAACGCAGGCAAAATGAGGGGAGATTTGATAGAGGTATACAACATTATGAGGGTATAGATAAGACAAACACAAGCAGGCTTGTTAAGAACATAATAAATAGGAGCAGGAGTGGCCATCTGACTTATTGAGCCTGTCCCACCATTCAATAAGATCATGGCTGATCTGACCATGGACTCATCTCCACCTACCCACCTTTTCCCCATAACCCTTACTTCCCCTGTATACAAAAATCTATCCAAACTTGTCTTAAATATATTTACTGAGGAAGCCTCCACTGCTTCATTGGACAGAGATTTCCACAGATTCACCACTCTCTGGGAAAAGCAGTTCCTCCTCATCTCCATCCTAAAACTACTCCTCTGAATCTTGAGGCTACGTCCCCTAGTTCTAGTCTCACCTACCAGTGGAAACAACTTTTCTGCCTCTATCTTAACTATCCCTTTCATAATTTTATGTTTCTATAAGATCCTTCTGAATTCCTGCCAGTACAGTCCCAGGCCACTCAATCTCTCCACATAGTCTAACCTCCTCATCTCTGGAATTAACCTGGTGAACCTCCTCTGCACCGCCTCCAAAGCCAGTATATCCTTCCTCAAGTAAGGAGACCAGAACTGCACACAGTACTCCAGGTGCGGTCTCACCAGTACCCTGTACAGTTGCAGCATAACCTCCCTGCTCTCGAATTCAATCCCTCGAGCAATGAAGGCCAACATTCCATTTGCCTTGATAGTCTGCTGCACCTGCAAACCAAACCTTTGTGATTCATGTACAAGCACTCCCAAATCCCTCTGCACAGCAGTATGCTGGAATTTTTTACCATTTAAATAATTATCTGCTCTTTCATTTTCCCTTCCTAAGTGGATGACCTCACATTTAACAACATTGTACTCCATCTGCCAGACCCTTGTCCATTCACTCAACCTATCTATATATCTCTGCAGACTTTCCGTATCTTCGTCCCAAATTAGTATCATTAGCAAAATTCAATACACTACCCTCGATCCCCTCTTCCAGTTCATTAAAGTATATCATGAACAGCTACGGGCCCAGTACCGACCCCTGTGGCACATTGCTCACCACTGATTGCCAACCAGAGTAACACCCATGTATCCCAACTGTCTGCTTTCTATTAGTTAACCAATTCTCCATGCATGTTAATCCATCACTCCCAACTCTATACACCCTTATCTTATGAGGAAGTCTTTTATGCAGCTCTTCATCAAAAGCCTGGTGGAAATCCAAGTAAATAACATTCATTTGTTCCCCTCTATCCACTGCGCATGCTATGTCCTCAAAGAATTCCACTGAGGTCATGGGTTAACGATGAAAGGTGGAATGTTTAAGGGGAACATGAGGGGGAATTTCTTCACTCAGTGGTGAGAATGTGGAACGAGCTGTCAGCAAAAGTGTTGGATGTTGGTTCAATTTCAACATTTAAGAGAAGCTTGGACAGGTACACGGACGTGAGGAATACAGAGGGCTATGATCTGGGTGTGGACTGATGAGACTAGACAGAATTACAGTTCAGCACAGACTAGATGGGCTGATTGGCCTGTTCTTAGGCTGAGGGATCCTCTGTCATACACACAGTGGTGGAGCAGGTTCCAAAGGAGCACAGGAGCAGCAAGGAGAGGTACTGAGGGATAACAGAATGGTTAGAACAGCAGTTCTTAGACATGTTGGTCAATGGCCTCTCTCAGGTTGGCGGAGCAACACTTCATATTCCATTTAGGTAGCCTCCAACCTGATGGCATGAACTTTGATTTTTTTCAACTTCTATTCATTTTTTCCTCGCCCCCTTCTCTCTTCTACTCCCCACTCTGACCTCTTACCTCTCACCTCCCACTGGCACCCCTCCTCATTCCCTAGATCCCATGGTCCACCCTCCTCTCCTATCAGATTCCTTCTCACATCATTCCACTCTCCCCCACCCACTTGGCTTCATCTATCACCTCCAAGCGTGTCCTCCTCCTCCTCCCTCTTTATTCTGGCATCTTCCCCCTTCCTGTCCAGTCTTGGTTAAAATGTCAGCAGGACCAAAGAGCTGATCATTGACTTCAGGAGGAGGAAAGTAGAGGTCCAGCAGCCACCCCTCACTGGTGGTTCAACGGTGGAGAGTATCAGCAACTTTAACTTGTTCAGAGTTATCATTTCAGAGGACCTGTCCTGGGCCCAGCATTCAAGTGCAATTATGAAGAAAGCACAACAGCACTTCTACTTCCTTCCTTGGCAAGGCATGTAATACTTTGACAAACTTCTATAATGTGTGGTGGAGTGTATATTGACTGGTGCATCACAGCCTGGTATGGAAACACCAATGCCCTTGATCAAAAGGTAACACAGACAAAATGCTAGAGGAACTCAGCAGGACAGGCAACATCTATGGAAAACAGTGAACAGTTCACATTTCAGGTCCAGACCCTTCTCCCAGACTTGAAGAAGGGTCTCAGCTGAAATGTCAACTGTTTAGTCTTTTCCATAGAGATGCTGACTGGCCTGCTGAGATCGTTCAGCATTTTGTGTGTGTTGCTTTGGATTTCCAGCATCTGCTGATTTTCTCATGTTGGTGATCCCACAAAAAGTAGTGGATACGGCCCAGTCCATCACAGGAAATGCCCTCCCCAGCATTCAGCACGTCTACAGAATGCTGCTGCATCCACTGTTAGTGACCCCCACCATCCAGACCCTACTCTCTTCCCGCTGCTATGATCGGGAAGGTGGTATGGGAGCCCTAGGACTCTCACAACCGGATTCAGAGATTTTACCCCTCAGCCATCAAGCTTTTGAACAAGTGAGGATAACTTCACTTGCCCCATCACTGAACTGTTCCCACAACCAATAGCCTGACTTTCAAGGACTTTTGCTCTCATGTTCTTGAAATTTAGTTTTTTTTTCTGTTTTATATCTGCACCGTTTGTCATCTTGTGCACATTGAGAGTCTGTCGATCCTGTTGGGCACAGTTTCATTGATTCTATATAGTTCCTGGATTCACTGAGTGTGCCCACAAGAAAAAAGACGTTAGTGTTTTATATGGTAACATACTTATGTACTTTGATAATAAATTTACTTCGAGCTTTAATGAAGGGCATTGTCTGAAATGTTGACTGCTTATTCACTTCCACAGATGCTGCTGAATTCCCGCAGCATTTTGTGTGTGTTTTACCAGGACAGTGCAGGAGCGTGTGAAGGACACACTGCAGGGAGTCAAGGGTTGTCATTTCCCACCTCACCATGGTGGGCGCAGGGATGGCTCAGGAGTGTACTGTGCAGGAGCTGCTTGCTTAACCCAAAACCTGAAATCTCCTTCAGAAGCCAGTCTCGTGCAACACGAGTGCCTCACGGAGATGCTCACCATACCGTTCTGTGATGCGCTCAGACGGTTCCTGTATGGGCTGCGCTTGCACACTTTTCACTTCATTGTCCACGCCCACCATCTGAACATGCCTTGACAGTCACCCCTCTCAGTGAGGGAGGCCCCAGTGGAAGTCTCTCTATGAAGGGGTCTTTCACACGTACAGTGGGGACCTAGGGTGGAGGGTATTGCACAGGGCAGTACCATGTAATAGATTCTTGAGCAGGTTAACTGATACCCCCTCCACCTGCCTTTTCTGTGGACGGGTGTAATTGGTGTACAGTGCCTGCATGGAGTGTGCAAGGCTGCAGCCCCTGTTTGAGTATCTGAGGGGGCTGCTCCTCAATATCTGGCTGCTTTTTATCCCCTAGCTCCTGGTTTCTGGGCACCCAGTAAGGGAGGGGAGGGTTGTTCAGATGACATCCCAGTGGCTTGCTCTTGGGCCTGGCCAAACAATTGATTTGTATGTTTACTGGTTTGTCAGTGAGGCCAAATTGGGTTTGAAAGAGCTGCCTGCCACTCAAAGACATTGGAGGTGGTGCACGAAGGTGGCAAGAGTGATTGTAGTGAGCATCTCCCTTGCGATTGCAAGACCCTGTTGGATATTGATAATGTAACTTGCCACAGGCCTGTTTTCCTCGTTTGCTGCCGGCACAGGTGGTGGGGAAGCCGTGTGGCCTTGGTTGTAGCAAGGACTAAGCCTCAAGCCATGGGCTGACCTGCTGCAGCAGGGGAGAGGAGATGGTGGGGGTGCAATGGGGCATCCATACTCAGTTGGGGCTGGCCTCCCCTGTCGGTACTGCCCTCCAGTGGTCAATCATTGGGATGAAAGGCTGGACTGTCCTGGTAAAGTGTACTACCTGGACAGTACCTGAGGAGGAAGGTAAAACTGCACAGCCGCGGGTGATGTCAGCGGCGAGCACAGAGTTTAAAAAGAGGCCCACTTTTAGGAGCGGGCAGCGTCGGTGCGGGCAGCGGAGTGCGCAGGAGCAGAGTTCTGGGCTTTGACTCAGCAGGAGCAGAGTGCTGGGCTTTGGGTCAGCAGGAGCAGAGTGCTGGGCTTTGGGTCAGCAGGAGCAGAGAGCTGGGCTTTGGGTCAGCAGGAGCAGAGAGCTGGGCTTTGGGTCAGCAGGAGCAGAGTGCTGGGCTTTGGGTCAGCAGGAGCAGAGTTCTGGGCTTTGACTCAGCAGGAGCAGAGTTCTGGGCTTTGACTCAGCAGGAGCAGAGTTCTGGGCTTTGACTCAGCAGGAGCAGAGTTCTGGGCTTTGACTCAGCAGGAGCAGAGTGCTGGGCTTTGGGTCAGCAGGAGCAGAGTTCTGGGCTTTGACTCAGCAGGAGCAGAGTTCTGGGCTTTGACTCAGCAGGAGCAGAGTTCTGGGCTTTGACTCAGCAGGAGCAGAGTGCTGGGCTTTGGGTCAGCAGGAGCAGAGTTCTGGGCTTTGACTCAGCAGGAGCAGAGTTCTGGGCTTTGACTCAGCAGGAGCAGAGTTCTGGGCTTTGACTCAGCAGGAGCAGAGTTCTGGGCTTTGACTCAGCAGGAGCAGAGTTCTGGGCTTTGACTCAGCAGGAGCAGAGTTCTGGGCTTTGACTCAGCAGGAGCAGAGTTCTGGGCTTTGACTCAGCAGGAGCAGAGTTCTGGGCTTTGGGTCAGCAGGAGCAGAGTGCTGGGCTTTGGGTCAGCAGGAGCAGAGAGCTGGGCTTTGGGTCAGCAGGAGCAGAGAGCTGGGCTTTGGGTCAGCAGGAGCAGAGTGCTGGGCTTTGGGTCAGCAGGAGCAGAGTTCTGGGCTTTGACTCAGCAGGAGCAGAGTGCTGGGCTTTGGGTCAGCAGGAGCAGAGTTCTGGGCTTTGGGTCAGCAGGAGCAGAGAGCTGGGCTTTGACTCAGCAGGAGCAGAGAGCTGGGCTTTGGGTCAGCAGGAGCAGAGTTCTGGGCTTTGACTCAGCAGGAGCAGAGTGCTGGGCTTTGACTCAGCAGGAGCAGAGTTCTGGGCTTTGACTCAGCAGGAGCAGAGTTCTGGGCTTTGACTCAGCAGGAGCAGAGTTCTGGGCTTTGACTCAGCAGGAGCAGAGTTCTGGGCTTTGGGTCAGCAGGAGCAGAGTGCTGGGCTTTGACTTGGCGGGCTTCGGCGCAAGGGGCTTTCGGTGAGAGGAAATCAGTGAGCCTGAGTACGTGCTTGCTGAGGTAACAAGGTAAGGTCGGTAGGTGCTTTTTTCATTTATTCTGACTAATCTGGGATCAGGTGATGGGGGAGACAGTCAGAGCAGTGGTGTGCTCCGTATGCAGTATGTGGGAAGTCAGGGTCAACACAGTTGTTCCTGATGACCACACCTGTAAAAGGTGCCTCCAGCTGCAGCTTCTATCAGCCCGAGTTAGGGAGTTGGAGCGGGAGCTGGATGAACTACGGATCATTCGGGAGGCAGAGGCAGAGATAGATAAGAGTTATCGGGAGGTAGTCACACTGAAAAGACAGGAGGTAGGCAAATGGGTGACAGTCAAGAGAGCAGACAGAGAGAGCAGAGCACCCCTGTGGCCGTTCCCATCAACAATAAGTATACCGTTTTGGATACTGTTGGTGGGGATGATCTACCAGGAACAAGTTGCACTGGTCCTGTCTCTGGCACTGAGGTTGGACCCTCGACTAGGAAGGGGAGGTGGGAAGAGAAGAGAGCGGTAGTGATAGGGGATTCTATAGTCAGGGGGGAAGATAGGAGATTTTGTGGGGAAGATCGGGAGTCTCGGATGGTATGTTGCTTCCCTGGTGCCGGGGTCCGAGACATCTCAGATCGGGTGCAGGCTATTCTTGAGAGGGAGGGCAAGAACCCAGATGTTGTGGTCCATGTAGGGACCAATGACGTGGGTAGGATGAGTGAGGGGGTCCTGCGTAGTGAGTTCAGGGAGTTAGGTGCGAAGCTGAAGGGCAGGACCTCCAGGGTAACAATCTCAGGATTGCTACCTGTGCCACGTGCGAGTGAGGCAAGGAACAGAAGGATTATACAGATTAATACGTGGCTGAGAGGATGGTGCAGGAGGGAGGGCTTCAGGTTTATAGATAATTGGGCTTTGTTCCAGGGAAGGTGGGATCTGTTCCGACGAGACGGTTTACACCTGAACTGGAGTGGTACTAACATTCTTGCAGGAAAGTTTGCTAGTGCTGCTCGGAGGGGTTTAAACTAAATTTGCAGGGGGCAGGGATCTAGAATGTGAAAGAGGATAGCGAGATGAAGAATAAAGGATAGGTTGGGACTACACGGTTCCGGAATATTAAGTGTGTAGTAGAGAAAGGTGAGGCAGAACAAGTGATAAGGAGAACACATGTACAGAGGGATGGTCTGATGGAACATGGAGTTAAATGTGCAGAAAGAATAAGTAAATTTAAGAAGGCCAACAAAATTCAAGGGGCTTATAGCCCGATGGGAGTGCGGGGAGCTGGGTTAAGCACAATAGGCAGTGATTTAAACAGAGAGAGGAGAAATGGGTTAAAAATTCTATATCTGAATACACAAAGTGTCAAAAATAAGGCGGATGAGCTTGAAGCTCAGGTGCGAATGGGTAACTATGATGTTGTTGGGATAACGGAGACATGGCTGCAGGGAGATCAGACCTGGCAAATGAATGTACAAGGGTATACGTGCTATCGTAGGGACAGAAATGTGGACAGAGGGGGTGGGGTGGCCTTGTTGGTGAGGAATGGGATTCAGTCCTTTGCAAGGGGGGACATAGGATCAGGAGAAGTAGAGTCTGTGTGGATAGAACTGAGGAACAGTAAGGGCAAAAAGACCCTAATGGGTGTTGTCTACAGGCCTCCAAACAGTAGCATGGATATTGGGTGAAAGTTGAATAGGGAGTTAACATTGGCATGTGGCAAAGGTAATGTTGCAGTAATTATGGGGGATTTCAACATGCAGGTGAACTGGGAGTATCAGGTTGGTGCTGGACCCCAGGATAGGGAGTTTGTAGAGTGCCTACGGGATGCAATCTTGGAACAGCTTGTACGAGAGCCGACCAGGGACAAGGCTATTCTGGATTTAGTCTTGTGTAATGAACAGGATTTGATAAGCGATCTTGAAGTAAAGGAGCCATTAGGAGGTAGTGACCATAATATGATGTTTTTATCTGCAATTTGAGAAGGATAAGGACAGATAAGAGGTGTCAGTGTTGCAGTTGAACAAAGGAGACTATGGAGCCATGAGGGAGGAGCTGGCCAAAGTTAACTGGACGGATATCCTAGCAGAAAAGACAGTGGAACAGCAATGGCAGGTATTCTTGGGAATAATGCACAAGATGCAAAATCAGTTCATCCCCCGGAGAAGGAAGGATTCAAAGGGGGGAAAGGGGCCACAGTGGTTGACAAAGGAAGTCAGAGATTGTATAGCATTTAAAAAAAAGAAGTATGACAGAGCTAAGGTGAGTGGGAAGACAGATGATTGGGAAATTTTTAAGGAACAACAGAACTTAACTAAAAAGGCAATACGGGAAGAAAAAATGAGGTACGAACGTAAGCTAGCCAGGAATATAAAGGAGGATAGCAAAAGTTTTTTTAGGTATGTGAAGAGAAAGAAGAAAGTTAAGAACAATGTTGAGCCCTTGAAGAATGAATTGGGTGAAATTGTTATGGGAAACAGAGAAATGGCTGAAGAATTTAATAAGTACTTTAGATCTGTCTTCACTAGGGAAGACACAAGCAATCTCCCAGATGTATGGATGGGCCAAGGACATAGGGTAACAGAGGAAATGAAACAGATTGACATTAGAAAGGAAACGGTAATGAGTATACTGATGGGACTGAAGGCTAACAAATCCCCAGGTCCAAATGGTCTGCATCCTAGGGTACTAAAGGAGGTGGCCCTGGAAATTGCAGATGCATTGGTAATCATTTTCCCACTTTTTAAGAAAGGAGGGAGGGAGAAAATAGAGAACTATCATCCTGTCAGCCTAACATCAGTTGTGGGGAAGATGCTAGAGTCCATTATTAAAGATGAAATAGTGGCATATCTAGATGGCAGTGATAGGATTGGGCCGAGCCAGCATCGATTTACCAAGGGCAAATCATGCTTGACTAATCTATTGGAGTTTTTCGAGGATGTAACCAGGAAGTTAGACAAGGGAGATCCAGTGGATGTAGTGTACCTCAATTTTCAGAAGGCATTTCATAAGGTCCCACATAGGAGATTGGTGGGTAAAATCAGAGCTCATGGCATTGGGGGAAAGATATTGACATGGATAAAAAACTGGTTGGCAGATAGAAAGCAAAGGGTAACGGTGAATGGGTGTTTCTCAGAATGGCAGGTGGTGACTAGTGGGGTGCCACAGGGCTCGGTATTGGGACCACAGCTGTTTACGATTTACATCAACGATTTAGATGAAGGCATTGAGAATAACATCAGCAAGTTTGCTGATGATACTAAGCTGGGTGGCAGCGTGACATGTGATGAGGATGTTAGGAGAATTCAGGGTGACTTGGATAGGCTGGGTGAGTGGGCAGACATTTGGCAGATGACGTTTAATGTGAATAAGTGTGAGGTTATCCACTTTGGGAGTAAGAACAGGAAGGCAGATTATTATCTGAACGGTGTAGAGTTAGGTAAGGGAGAAATACAAAGAGATCTAGGAGTCCTTGTTCATCAGTCACTGAAGGTGAATGAGCAAGTGCAGCAGGCAGTGAAGAAGGCTAATGGAATGTTGGCCTTTATTACAAAGGGAATTGAGTACAAGAGCAAGGAAATCCTCTTGCATTTGTACAGTGCCCTGGTGAGACCACACCTGGAGTATTGTGTACAGTTTTGGTCTCCAGGGTTAAGGAAGGACATCCTGACTATAGAGGAAGTGCAGCGTAGATTCACAAGGTTAATTCCTGGGATGTCAGGACTGTCTTACGCAGAGAGGTTAGAGAGACTGAGCTTGTACACGCTGGAATTAAGGAGATTGAGAGGGGATCTGATTGCAACATATAAGATTATTAAGGGATTGGACAAGATAGAGGCAGGAAATATGTTCCAGATGCTGGGAGAGTCCAGTACCAGAGGGCATGGTTTAAGAATAAGGGGTAGGTCATTTAGGACAGAGTTAAGGAAAAACTTCTCCCAGAGAGTTGTGGGGGTCTGGAATGCACTGCCTCAGAAGGCAGTGGAGGCCAATTCTCTGGATGCTTTCAAGGAGCTAGATAGGTATCTTATGGATAGGGGAATCAAGGGATATGGGGACAAGGCAGGAACCGGGTATTGATAGTAGATGATCAGCCATGATCTTAGAACAGTGGTGCAGGCTCGAAAGGCCGAATGGTCTACTTCTGCACCTATTGTCTATTGGATTGTATGCGTCTGCACTGCCAGTAACTGTATCAGCAATTTGTAGGACATGGTGCTCAAGGTCTTGGGTTACATATGTGTTTATTTTTTGCATGACTATGTTTTTTGGCTCACTATTTTTGAATGTGCTGTGTCTGTTTCGGAAATTAGCCCTGGAGCGCTGTTTCATTTGGCTGAATATATGTATGGTTAAATGATAATTAAACTTGATTTGATTGATTTATATTTAAATAAAAGTTTGTATTTTTTGTGAAAAATTGATGGCACTGCTCAGGATGGGTGGGCGGTACTCACTTGTAGTTGCCTCCAGCACATCCTTGGGTGTGTTGTTTGTGAACGTAACTGATACATTTATATATAACTGATATATTTATGTACGTGTGACAAAAAAGCTAATCCCTTAACATCTGTACTGAGGAAGGATGTACTGTAGGAAGGGTCAGTGGAGAGGGTACAAATGAGGTACATGAGAATTATTCCCGAAATGAAAAGGTTAATACATGAGGAGCATTTGGCAGCATTGGGCCTGTACTCACTGGAATTTAGAAGAATGAGGAGGTTCTCATTGAAACCTATTGTGTGTTGAAAGGATTAGATAGAGTGGACATGGAGAAAATGTTTCTTACAGTGGGAGCCTAGGACCAGAAGTCAGTGTCAGAATAGAGGGACAACCATTTGGAACAGAGAGGAGGAAATTTCTTAAGCCAGAGGATTTAAAGCAGAGGTTGATAGTTTCTTGATTAGTCGGACTTTCAGCAGGGGCACAATTCAGGGCATCCAACTATACTTCCCTCCATAGCAGTCCTCTGCAGAGAGTGGTGTGGACATTCTGGCACATCTGTAGATGTGAACTTCCCACTTTACAGGACATTTACAAAGACAGATGTGTAAAAAGGACCTGAAAGATCGCTGGGGACCTGAGTCACCCCAATCACAAACTGTTCTAGTTGCAACCATCCAAGAAATGGAACTGCAGCATAACAGCCAAGACCAAAAGGCTCCAGGACAGCTTCTTCCATCAGACCATCAGACTGATTAATTCACACTGACACAATTGTATTTAGAAACATAGAAAACCTACAGCATAATACAAGCCTTTTGGCCCACAATGCTGTGCTGAACATGTACGTACTTAAGAAATTACCTAGGGTTACCCATAGCCCTCTTCTTCTAAGCCCCATTTACCCATCCATGAGCATCTTAAAAGACCCTATTGTATCCGCCTCCACCACCGTCACCAGCAGCCCATTCCACGCACTCACCACTCTGCATTTTAAAAAAAAACTTACCCCTGACATCTCCTCTGTACCTACTTCCAAGCACCTAAAATCTGTGCCCTCTCATGCTAGCCATTTCAGCCCTGGAGAAAAAGCCTCTGACTATCCACATGATCAATGCCTCTCATTATCTTATACACCTCTATCAGGTCACCACTCATCCTCCGTCGCTCCAAGGAGAAAAGGGAAAAGGCCAAGTTACCGACTTTATTCAAGCTGGTGATCCTGTTAAAGGGATGGTCAAGCCTCCAGGGGGTCTCAGACTCCATCAAATGCAGCAGGTTGTTGTCTATCTGCAGCACGCTGCAGTGGGTGTTCTCCCTCTTCCGCTCCTGCATCATGATCGGACGACTGATGCTGGACTGTCTTCGTTTTGATATGGCTAAGTGTGACGGCTGCTTGATGAAGTAAGTCCGGATATTATACTGTGCCAGTAGGCTGCTCCTTTGATGGCCAAATCCCTCTTCCGTTTGATAATCGCCTTCTAAACACTGTAACGTAGCTTCGGATATGTGGACTCGCCTGAGACACAATAGATGACAATCCTTAGAATCGGTTTTATTATCACTGACATCAGGCACGAAAATTGTTGTTTTGTGGCAGCAGTACAGTACAAGACATAAAATAGATGAAAAATTACAAAAATAAATACTATTTCTTTTGGTACCTCCTGCACCTCATAAAAAGGGTTGTTTTGTTCATGGTCTCTACTTTAACCTTGCTGTCTTGCCAGACTTACCCAGGCTGACCAGAGTTCTCCATCTCATCGGCAATGTGTACATCTAGTGACCAGACATCAAACTGCCACTTGCGCAGACCCAGCACCCCACACAGGACAAACCCCGAGTGGATTCCGATCCGCATGTCCATGTCTGAGTGAAAACTCAAGCGGATCTTCCTAGACAACACAGAAATGCAGAGTAGCACTCAGAAAATGCTGGAAGAACTCAACAGGTCAGACAACAACTATGAATGAAATTAACAGCTACATTTTGGGCTGAGACCCTTCACCAGAGTTCATCAGAAGAGAGAAACACAGGTGTCAGATTCATTTCTGGTATGATCCTCCTTGGAGGATTGAACCTTCACTCCTGAATCAGTGTGGATAACTTCACTCACTTCAACTCTGAATTGATTCCACAACCTATTGACTCACTTTCTAAGGACAGCATGATAACGTAGCAGTTAGTGTGACGCCATTCCAGCTCAGAGTGCTGGAGTTCAAGGTTCAATCACAGCATCCTCGTTAAGGAGTCTGTTCAGCCTCCTTGTTTCCCATGGGTGCTCCATCTTCCTAAGATTGAGATACAGCACAGAATAGGCCCTTCCAGTTCTTCGAGCCAAGCCATCCAGTAATCTCTCGATTTAATCATAGAAACAGAGAAAACCGACAGCACAATGAAAACCCTTTAGCCCACAAAGCTGTGCCAAACACGTCCTTACCCGAGAGATTTCCTAGGGTTACCCATAGCCCTCTATTTTTCTGAGCTCCATGTACCTGTGCAGGAGTTTCTTAAAAGACCCTATCGTATCCACCTCCACCAATGTCGCTGGCAGCCCATTCCATGCACTCACCACTCTCTGCGTAAAAAAAACTTATCCCTGACATCTCCTCTGTACCTATTTCCAAGCACTTTAAAATTTCAGCCCTGGGTAAAAGCCTCTGGCTATCCACACGATTAACGCCTCTCATCACCTTATACACCTCTATCAGGTCACCTCTCATCCTCCGCTGAGTTCATTCAATCTATTCTCATAAGGCATGCTCCCCAATACAGGCAACATCCTTGTAAATCTCCTCTGCACCCTTTCTATGATTTCCACATCCTTTCTGTAGTGAGGCGACCAGAACTGAGCACAGTACTCCAAGTGGGGTCTGACCAGGGTCCTATATAACTGCAACATTACCTCTCGGCTCCTAAACTCAATCCCATGATTGATGAAGCCAGTGCACCATGTGATTTCTTAAAATAAGAGTCAATCTGCGCAGCAACCTTGAGCGTCCTATGTACTCGGACCCCAAGATCCCTCTGATCCGCCACACTGCCAAGAGTCTTGCCATTAATACTACAAACCCCATTTCCAGAAAAGTTGGGATATTTTCCAAAATGCAATAAAAACAAAAATCTATGATATGTTAATTCACGTGAACCTTTATTTAACTGACAAAAGTACAAAGAAAAGATTTTCAATAGTTTTACTGACCAACTTAATTGTATTTTGTAAATATACACAAATTTAGAATTTGATGGCTGCAACACACTCAACAAAAGTTGGGACAGAGTTAAAATAAGATTGAAAAGTGCACAGAATATTCAAGTAACACCAGTTTGGAAGACACCACATTAAGCAGGCTAATTGGTAGCAGGTGAGGTATCATGACTGGGTATAAAAGTAGCGTCCATCAAAGGCTCAGTCTTTGCAAGCAAGGATGGGTCGTGGCTCACCCCTTTGTGCCAAAATTCATGAGAGAATTGTTAGTTCAAAAGGAACATTTCCCAACACAAGATTGCAGAGAATTTAGGTCTTTCAACATCTACAGTACATAATATTGTGAAAAGATTCAGAGAATTCAGAGACATCTCAGTGCATAAAGGGCAAGGTCGGAAACCACTGTTGAATGCGCGTGATCTCCGAGCCCTCATGCGGCACTGCCTAAGAAATCGTCATGCTACTGTGACAATTGTAGCCACCTGGGCTTGGGAGTACTTCGGAAAACCATTGTCACTTAACACAGTCTGTTGCTACATCCAGAAATGCAACATGAAACTATTACGCAAGGAGGAAGCCATATATAAACTCTATGCAGAAATGCCAGCGAGTTCTCTGGGCCCGAGCTCATCTCAGATGGACCGAAAGACTGTGGAACCGTGTGCTGTGGTCAGATGAGTCCACATTTCAGCTAGTTTTCGGAAAAAACGGGCGTCGAGTTCTCCGTGCCAAAGATGAAAACTACCATCCTGATTGTTATCAGCGAAAGGTGCAAAAGCCAGCATCTGTGATGGTATGGGGGTGCATCAGCGCCCACGGCATGGGAGAGTTGCATGTATGTGAAGGTACCATTGACTCTGAGGCGTATATTAGGATTTTAGAGAGACATATGTTGCCATCAAGGCAACGTCTCTTCCCGGGACGTCCATGCTTATTTCAGCAGGACAATGCCAGACCACATTCTGCACGGGCTACAACAGCGTGGCTTTGTAGACACAGAGTGCATGTGCTTGACTGGCCTGCTGCCAGTCCAGATCTATCTCCTATTGAAAATGTATGGCACATCATGAAGAGGAGAATCTGACAACGGAGACCACGGACTGTTGAGCAGCTGAAGTCTTATATCAAGCAAGAATGGACAAAATTTCCAATTGCAATTCCACTACAATTAGTATCCTCAGTTCCAAAATGATTAAAAAGTGTTATTAAAAGGAAAGGTGATGTAACATAATGATAAACGTGCCTCTGTCCCAACTTTTGTTGAGTGTGTTGCAGCCATCAAATTTAAAATTTGTGTATATTTACAAAATACAATTAAGTTGGTCAGTAAAACTATTGAAAATCTTTTCTTTGTACTTTTGTCAGTTAAATAAAGGTTCACATGAATTAACATCACAGATTTTTGTTTTTATTGCATTTTGGAAAATATCCCAACTTTCCTGGAAATGGGGTTTGTATATTCTGCCAAAATGAACCACCTCACACTTATCAGGGTTAAACTCCATCTGCTACTTCTCAGCACAGTTTTGCATCCTATCAACGTCCCGCTGTAATCTCTGACAGCCCTCCACGCTATCCACAACACCTCAACAACCTTGTCATCAGTATATTTACTAACCCATTCCTCCACTTCCTCATCCAGGTCACTTATAAAAATCACAAAGAGTAGGGGTCCCAGAACAGATCCCTGAGGCACACCACTGGTCACTGACCTCCATGCAGAATGTGACCCATCTACAACCACTCTTTACCTTCTGTGGGCAAGCCAGTTCTGGATCCACAAAGCAATTTCTCCTTGGATCTCCTGCCTCCATATTTTCTCAATAAGCCTTGCATGGGGTACCTTGTCGATCCTAGCCTAATCACGGGACAATTTACAATGACCAACTAACCTACCAACCAGTGTGTCTTTGGATTATGGGAGGAAAAAGGATCGCTGTGCATTTCTTCTGTACAGTTTTATATGTTCTGTGTGTAAGAGGGTTTCTCCTTTGTAGTGGGATTTTTTCTCTCTTTATGTTACTGCATATGTTAATCAAAAAAGCATTCGTGCTCTCATGACCAGACTATGTAACAGTTTCTTCCCCCAAGCTATCAGACTCCTCAATACCCAGAGCCTGGACTGACACCTTGCCCTATTGTCCTGTTTATTATTTATTGTAATGCCTGCACTGTTTTTGTGCACTTTATGCAGTCCAGTGTAGGTCTGTAGTCTAGTGTAGCCTTCTCTGCGTTTTTTTATTACACAGTTCAGTCTAGTTTTTTGTACTGTGTCATGTAACACCATGATCCTGAAAAATGTTGTCTCGTTTTTACTATGCATTGTACCAGCAGTTATGGTCGAAATGACAATAAAAGTTGACTTGACTTGACTTGAAAATGGCTTCACACACAAAATGCTGGTGGAACACAGCTGGCCATGCAGCATCTATTGGGAGAAGCGCTGTCGACGTCTCGGCCCGAAACGTCGACATCGCTTCTCCCTATAGGTGCTGCCTGGCCTGCTGTGTTCCACCAGCATTTTGTGTGTGTTGTTTGAATTTCCACCATCTGCAGATTTCCGCCTGTTTGAAAATGGCTTCTTTGTGTTGTTAAAAGTAGGAATGCTTCTTTGTTATGCTAACTGGTGAGAGGGTGTTTATCTCGCAGCTTTGTTTGAGTTAGAATTACTGATAACAAGAATTGTATTCATTTGTTAACCAATTGGGATTAATGTTATTCTCTCTCCTGGGTCTGTAAACTATTGTTGGCTAATCAAGAACCCATTAACCTCCACTTTAAGTATACCCAATGACTTGGCCTCCACAGGCATCTGAGGCAATGAATAGCACAGAGAAGGCCCTGAATGCGTTACCTTACCGAATTGCTTGGATCATACCCAGACCCAGTTCCACACAGCAGTGAGCATGGTCAGCGCGTGGTTCAGGCAATCCAGCCACCGCATAGTAGCAATCCCCAAGAATCTTAATTCGCAGACAGCCGTGCTTCTGTAAAGCATAAAATGATGATAAAACTTTATAAAGTGCATTGTCTCACCCTGCGGTACTGTTAACATTACACCATCAGAGAAAATAGAACATTACAGCACTGTACAGGGTCTTCAAACTCTGTCATGGACAGTCCCAGGCCTAGCTGCAAAAGGATGAGTATTGGCCATGGCTTTAGCAGTGCTACAAAATCACCAACAGAAACTCCAGGGACCTTATCCCTGGGAGAGGACGGATTGTTGAAAATGGGCTACATCTGGGGACAACATGAAAGGTGCCCATAACAGAGGACTCTGATGAGTTGCTTTCTGGTAGGGGTGATGGGCTTCAGTTAGTAATTAAGTACAGACACTTTAGCCATGAAGTTATGACAACCTTTTAACCTACTCCAAGATCAATCTAACCCTTGTATATTTAATTGGTGTGTCTTTTTGGTCTAGATAGAGTGGATGTGGACAGGATGTTTCCTATAGTGGGGAAGTCTAGGACCAGAGGGCACAGATAGAGTGGATGTGGAGAGGATATTTCCTATAGTGGGGAAGTCTAGGACCAGAGGGCACAGATAGAGTGGATGTGGAGAGGATATTTCCTATAGTGGGGAAGTCTAGGACCAGAGGGCACAGATAGAGTGGATGTGGAGAGGATATTTCCTATAGTGGGGAAGTCTAGGACCAGAGGCCACAGATAGAGTGGAAGTAGAGAGGATATTTCCTATAGTGGGGGAGTCTAGGACTAGAGGACACAGATAGAGTGGATGTGGAGAGGATATTTCCTATAGTGGGGAAGTCTAGGACCAGAGGGCACAGATAGAGTGGATGTGGAGAGGATATTTCCTATAGTGGGGAAGTCTAGGACCAGAGGGCACAGCATCAGAATAGAGGGAGATCCATTTATCACAGATGAGGATTTCTTCAGCCAGGGGGTGGTGAATCTGAGGAATTCATTGCCAGAGACAGCTGAGGGCAAGACATTAAGTATATTTAAAACAGGAGTATATTGGTTTTTGATTAGTAAGATTGTCAAAGGTTACTGAGTGAAGCCATGAGAATGAAATTCAGAGAGATAATAAATCAGCTATGATGGAATGATGGAGCAGACTTGATGGGCTGAATGGCCTAATTCTGCTCCTATGTCTTATGGCCTTAAAGACTTGCGTAACGTCTCCAAAATTTGTACGTTGATGATTATACCATAGAACACAGTCCTCATTCTTTTCATGTCACAGAATACTCTCTTCCTCTTCTTCTCAGAAGACAGTTGGAATCTTTAATATCAGTTCTGATGAAAACTCACTGACCCAAACATTAATTGCTATGTAAATTTTATAAGGATAAGAGATACTGCAAATGCAGGAAATCTAGAGCAACACAGACAAATTGACCTGCTGGGTTATTCCATCATTTGGTGTGTGTTGAACCATAGAACTATAGAACACTACAGCACAGTACAGGCCCTTCAGCCCTCCATGTTGTGCTGACCCATATAGTTCTTAAAAATAAGTACTAAACCCACACTACCTCATAAAGCCTCCATTTTTCTTTCATCCATGTGCCTGTCCAAGAGGCTCTTAAATATCCCTAATGTTTTAGCCTCCACCACCATCCCTGGCAAGTCATTCCAGGCACTCACAACCCTCTGTGTAAAAAACTTACCCTGATGTCTCCCCTGAACTTCCCTCCCTTAATTTTGTACATATGCCCTCTGGTGTTTGCTATTGGTGCCCTGGGAAACAGGTACTGGCTATCTACCCTATCTATGTCTCTCATAATCTTGTAGACCTCTATCAAGTCCCCTCTCATTCTTCTACGCTCCAAAGAGAAAAGTTCTAGCTCCACTACCTTGCTTCATATCACTTGTTCTCCAAACCAGGCAACATCCTGGTAAATTTCCTCTGCACCCACTCCATAGCTTCCACATCCTTCCGAAAATGAGGTGACCAGAATTGAACACAATACTCTAACTGCGGTCTCACCAGAGATTTGTAGATTTGCAACATGACCTCTCTACTCTTGAACTCAATCCCCCTGTTAATGAAGCCTAGCATCTCATAGGCCTTCTTAACTACCCTATCAACCTGTGCAGCGACCTTGAGGGATGTATGGATTTGAACCCCAAGGTCCCTTTGTTCATCCACACTCTTAAGTAACTGACCATTAATCCTGTACTCAGTCTTCTGGTTTGTCCTTCCAAAATGTATCACCTCACACTTATCCGGATTAAACTCCATCTGCCATTTTTCTGCCCAACTCTGCAGCCTGTCTATATCCTCTTGTAACCTTCGACCACCTGCAGCTCCATCCACAACTCCTCCAATCTTCATGTCATCCGCAAACTTACTCACCCATCCTTCCACCTCTACATCCAGGTCATTTATAAAAATCACAAATAGCAGGGGTCCCAGGACAGATCCCTGCAGCACTCCACTAGTCACTGACCTCCAGGCAGAATACTTTCCTTCCACTACTACTCTCTGCTTTCTTCCTTTAAGCCAATTTTTTATCCAAACAGCCAAGGTTCCACTGGAAGTTGAAATTACCCATAACTACTACTCTGTATTTCCTGCACCATTCTAAAATCTGCCTGCTTATCTGCTCCTCGGTGTCCCAAGGGCTATTTGGGAGCCTTTAGACTACTCCAAGCACTGTGATTGATCTTGTCCTATTTCTGACTTCCCTTCCACCCAGACTGACTCCATGGACACTCCTTCTGCAGCGTCCTCCCTTTCTATAACCATGATACTATCCCTGACCAGCCCCCCCCCTTTTCTACCTCCCATCCTATTCCTTTTAAAACACCGGAACCCCGGGACCTGCATCATCCAATCCTGCCCTTCCTCCAACCAAGTTTCAGTAACGGCCACAACATTGTACTTCCACGTACTAATCCATGCTCTAAGTTCATCCTCCTAGTTCATAATACTCCTAGCATTGAAATAGACACATTTCAACCCCTTTAACTGGCTACAATTATGTTCTTTCCCGCCTGTCCTTCCTCATCAACTCAGAACTCTTAGCATCATGCCCTTGTCCTTCTACCTTAATCCCTGCACTCACATTCTGATTCCCACCCTCATGCCAAAATAGTTCAAACCCTCCCCAACAGCTCTATCAAACCTGCCCGCCAGGATATTGGTCCCCTGGGATTCAAGTGCAATCCGTCCTTTTTGTACAGGTCACACCCGCCCCAAAAGAGGTCCCAATGATCCAGAAATCTGAATCCCTGCCCCCTGCTCCAATCCCTCAGCCATGCATTTATCCTCCATCTCATTCTATTCCTACTCTCACTGTCACATGGCTCAGGCAGTAATCCCCAGATTACTACCTTTGAGGTCCTGCTTTTCAACTTCCTTCCTAACTCTCTGTAGTCTTCTTTCAGGACCTCTTCCCTTTTTCTACCTATGTCATTGGTACCAATATGTACCACGACCTCTGGCTGTTCTCCCTCCCACCGTAGGATATCTTGGATGCGAACAGAAACATCCCGGACCCTGGCACCTGGGAGGCAAACTACCATCTGAGTTTCTTTCCTGCAACCACAGAATCACCTATCAGAACCCCTGACTATAGCATTTGCTATCACTCCTGCCTTCCTCTTCCTTTCCCTACCCTTCTGAGCCACAGGGCCAGACTCTGTGCCAGAGGCACGGCCACTGTCGCTTCCCCCAGGTAGGCTGTCCTCCTCAATAGTACTCAAACAGGAGTACTTAATTGTCAAGGGGTACAGCCACAGCGGTACTCTCTAGTACCTGATTCTTCCCTTCCCTCTCCTGACTGTGATCCATTTCTCTGTCCCCCGTGGCCCCGGAGTGACCACCTGTCTGTAACCCCTGTCTATCTCCTCCTCACTCTCCCTGTCCAGATGAAGGTCATCAAGATGCATCTCCAGTTCCCTAACACGGTCCCTTAGGAGTTGCATCTCGATGCACCAGGTGCAGATGTGGCCGTCCAGGACACTGGGAGACTCCAGGGCCTCCCACATCTGACACCGACCACAGAAAACTGGCCTCACACACATACTACCTCCTTTTGCAATCAACAACTGCCTCACCTCATCCCATTACCGCCGAAGCCTGTTGAGCCAAAGCCCTTTCACTCTGCTGCCTCTCACTCCACTGCCCGCCGGATATGGCTGCCTCCTTTTCGCGCTCAACTGGCAGACATCACATGCCTGTGCAGTCTGACCTCTCTCTTCTCCCGAGAACTCAAAATGTCTTCCTGCTGGAAATCCTTAGGTGCTCTTCCGCTGCCTTCTTGTTCCAAATCAAACAAGAATATTGACTCAAATTTAATTCAGCTTCTCTCTCCCTAAGAGTTAGCTAGTGCCCTCGGTATTCCTAGCAGATTTCAGTTCCTGTTGTCAGACCTGTTCCTGGTGCTGAGAGAGGAACAATTCTGCTCTTCCCCCTTTGAGTTTGTGTGAGCATACTGAGTAGAGGAAAGCAAGAGGTCAATATCCCAATCTGAAAGCCCCAACCTGGTGAACCAACTGAACCAAACATAGGTGCCATGGTACCATTGCAGTTACTGCAATATAGTTACAGCTCGTTGCCTTTTGGAGTTTGGAGTTCATCTCTTGAGTTTGTATGTTCTTCCCGTGAACCATTTGGGTTTCCTCCGGGTGCTCCGATTTTTCCCCACAGTACAATGACATACCAGTGAGCAGGTTAATTGGTCATTGTAAATCATCCTACAATTAGGCTAGGGTTAAATAGGTGGGTTGTTGGGTGGCGTGGCTTGTTTTACCAGAAGGGCCTGCTTCACTCTGTATCTCTAACTAAATGAACTCACCTCAGCAAGGTCATCAAACTGCCCAAAGAGTTCATCCAACAAGAGGACAAGTTCATGTGGTGGCAGAACAATCGATAAGTTGGTGAAACCCTTGATATCTGCAAATATTATACTGGAAAGAAACAGGTTGCTGGTTACAAAGAAGATTTTGCTATTCTGCACTGCCAATTAGACACAGCCTGGAATACTGGATTGAAAAGATCCTCATGCAAATTTCATGAACCCAGACCCAACTTAGCAGCCGACCCCAAACACAAATACACAAGTTAGCAGATTGCATAAGACCATAAGATAGAGGAGCAGAAATAGGACATTCAACCCATTGAGTCTGCTTCGCCATTCAAACATGGGCTGATCCAATTCTTCCAGTCATCCCCACTCCTGTCTTCTCCCCATACCCTTTGATGCCTGGCTAATCAAGAACCTATCTATCTCTGCCTTAAATACACCCAATGACTTGGCTTCCACAGCCACTCATGGCAGCAAATTCCACAGATTTACCACCCTCCGCACCTCAGTTCTGAATGGATGTCCTACAATCCTGAATTCATGCCCTTTTGTCCTAGACTCCCCTACCATGGGAAATAACTTTGCCATGTCTAATCTGTTCAGTCCTTTTAACATTCAGAATGTTTCTATCAGATTCCTTCCTCCCCCACCCTCTGTTCTCCTGAACTCCAGGGAATGCAGTCCAAGAGCTGCCAGACGTTCCTCATACAGTAACCCTTTCATTCCTGGAATCATTCTCGTGAATCTTCGCTGAACCCTCTCTAATGTCAGTATATTCTTTCTGAAAAAAGGAACCCAAAACTGCACACAATACTCCAAGTGGGGTCTTACGAATGCCTTATAGAGCCTCAACATCACATCCCTGCTCTTACATTCTATACCTCTAGAAATGAATGCCAGCATTGCATTCACTCACAACCGACTCAACCTGGAGGTTAATCTTTAGGGTATCCTGCACAAGGACTCCCAAGTCCCTTTTTATCTCCATATTTTCAATTCTCTCCCCATCTAAATAATAATCTGCCTGTTTATTTCTTCCACCAAAGTGCATGACCACACACTTTCCAAAATTGTATTTCATTTACCACTTCTTTGCCCATTCCCCTAAACTATCTAAGTCTCTCTGCAGGCTCTGTTTCCTCAACTACCGGCTCCTCCACATATCTTTGTATCATCAGCAAACTTAGCCACAAATCCATTAATCCCATGGTCCAAATTATTGACATACATCATAAAAAGCTGCGGTCCCAACACCGACCCCTGTGGAACTCCACTGGTAACCGGCAGCCAGCCAGAATGGGATCCCTTTATTCCCACTCTCTATTTTCTGCCGATCAACCGATGCTCCACTCATGCCAGTAACCTTCCTGTAATTCCTTGGGCTCTTATCTTGCTAAGCAGCCTCATGTGCAACACCTTGTCAAAGGTTTTCTGAAAATCCAAGCACACCACATCTGCTGCATCTCCTTTGTCTACCCTGCTTGCCATTTCCTCAAAGAAGTCCAGAAGGTTAGTCAGGCAGGATTTTCCTTTCAGGAAACCATGTTGGCTTTTGCCTCCATCTTGTCATGTGCCTCCAGGTACACTGTAATCTCATCCCTAACAATTGATTCCAACAACTTCCCAATCACTAATGTCAGGCGAACAGGTCTATAGTTGCTTTCTGCTGCCTCCCACCCTTCTTAAGTAGTGGAGTAACATTTGCAATTTACCAGTCATCCAGTACGATGCCAGAATCTATCGATTCTTGAAAGATCACCATTAATGCCTCCACAATCTCTACAGCTACTTCCTTCAGAACCTGAGGGTGCGTTCCATCAGGTCCAGGAGATTTATCCACCCTCAGACCATTAAGCTTTCTCCATACAAATGCATAAGTTAGCAACTTGTCCTCAACACAAATACATGTCAGTAGCCTGTCCCAAACACAAATACACGTTAGTAGCCTGTCCTCAATACACAATTTACTGCTTGCTCTACTGTCGCAATGAGGCCACACTCGGGTTAGAGGAGCAACACCTTGTATTCCATCTGGGTAGCCGTCAACCTGATAGCATGAACACTGATTTCTCAAACTTCTGGTAATGCCCCTCTTCACCATTCTCTATTCCAATTTCCCTCTCTCACCTTTTCTCTTTACCTGCCCATCATCTCCCTGTGGTGCTCCTCCCCCTTTTCTTTCTTCCATGGTCTTCTGTCCTTTCCCCCTTTTCCAGCCCTGTATCTCTCACCAATCAACTTCTCAGCTTCTTACTTTACCCCTTCATCCCCAGTTTCACCTACCACCTTGTAGTTCTTCCTCCCCTCCCCCTACTTCCTTCCCCCCACTCCTCATCTGTTTTTCAAGTCCTGATTAACTGTATTGGCCTGAAACTGTACTCTTTTCCATAAATGCTGCCTGGACTGCTGAGTTCCTCTAGCATTCTGAGGATGTTTCCTATGGTGAGAGAGTCTAAGACCAGAGGACACAGCCTCATTACAGAGGGGCATCCTTTTGCAATGGAGATGTTAAAGCAGGGGTCGGCAACCTTTACCACTGAAAGAGCCAATATGGACTCATTTCCCACAGAAAAGAAAACACTGGGAGCCACAAAACCCGTTTGACATTTAAAATGAAATAACACTGCATACAATGGATTTTTTGCCTTTATGCTATGTATAAACAAACTATAATGTGTTGCATTTATGAAATTGATGAACTCCTGCAGAGAAAACGAAATTACATTTCTGCATGCAACAAAAACATTTTGAACTCCGAAAAAAAAACGTTGGGTTGAAGGTTACTCCATAGTTAGCCTACCTTGGATCGAAGAATTAAAAGAAAGCGCGCACTGGCGGGTGTCAGGCATTGGCAGTTGTGATGTATATTAATAGCGATAAAAAAACACGTTGTAGCGGTGTGCTACACGCAGCGCTAAAATAACGACACTGCAGTCAAAGGTAACTTTATTCGAACTAAACAGCCTTGCTTTAAAGCCTCCCTCAACCCATCCCCGTGGGCACGGATGCTCCAAAAGACACGTACTCACAAACCCCCGTAGGCTATCTCCCTTAGCCGGAACGGTGGCTAATTGTGAGCCGGTTCGGATGTGCCAGGAAATGGGGTCTCCACAACGTTTTATTTAGATTGTACAAGATCACCATAATCTTCAAATTTTGAATTACATTTCAAAAACTAACAAACCATGGGGAGCGCAGCACAGAGATGAAAGAGCCGCGGGTTGCCGACCACTGTGTTAAAGGATTTCTTTAGCCAGAGAGTGGTGAATTTGTGGAATTCTTTGCCACAGCAAGCTGTGAAAACCAAGTCATTGCGTATAATTAAGGCAGAGGTTGGCAGATTCTTGATTAGTCGGGACATAAGGGAAGAAAGGGAGAAGGGATAAAGCAAGAAGAAGGAAATTGAATAGCCATGAAGAAATGGTGAAGCAGATGTGCTGGGCCAAATGGCTTAATTTTACTCATATACCTTAAATTCTTATGGTCTTTCGAAATGGACGTCCCGCTATTCTGAGTCTATTTCCTCTGACTCTGGACCCCTCTACTATAGGAAACATCCTTTCTACATCTAGGCCTTTTAATATTCAATAGAATTCAATGAGATCCCTCCCTCCTTCTTCTAAGCTCCAGCAAGTACACATTAGCGGCCTGTCTTCAACACAAACACAGACTGTTGCCATTCACATTCCCAAAAACAGCTAAGTCACAGAAAGTCGAGCATAGAGCAAGAGCCTCACACAATCCTCAGCAACCCCCACCCAGTGCAGCCATCTCCACAGCTACCCTCCCTGGGAGAAAAATATCCCATCACAATACATTCGTTTCCATCTACCTATTCATGTCACATATAACATCCAAATTTCTCCAATCCCACACCCACATTACATCCCAGTTCCTCTCCCCATTCCCACATTACATCCTTGTTCCCATCTCCCCATTCCCTTTCCCACATAACATCCCAGTTCTTATATCCCCATTCTCACATGAAATCTCTGTTCCCATCTCCTTATTCCAGTTGCAACATTACATCCCAGTTCCTGTCACCCCATTTCAAAACCTACATAACATCCCAGTTCCCATCCCTCCATTCCCGTTTCTCGCATTCTATCCCTGTTCCTATCTCCCCAATCCCACATCCGCATCACATCCATGTTCCTTCCACCCCTCTGCATTCTGACCCACAGGGCTAACGTTGTTTCTAGCCTGATAACCAACTCAAAGGGTGTTCCCTACAGATCAGTCTAGACCTCTCCCAGCCACCATTCATGCAGTCTGCCAGTCCATCTTATCCCTGGCCCCTTGCTTTGGCACTGAGAGACTTGGTGCAGTCTACACCACTCCATGATGCCACATCCACCCAGAGTTTTATCTCTGCTGATCGAATGCATAATAAATCAGGTCAGAGGTTCCTGCTTATGTCAACTTCCATCTGTCTAACTGGTAGCTGGGTCTTCAATGTATATACGCTCACCTGACATTCTCATACTGGTGCACGTAGATCTTGTGGAAACCTTGCAGCATTCTCACGTCTTCAGACATGTCACGAACGATCTCAAGCATCATAAACTGTGGGAGCACGGACAGTACCAACTTCTCCTGTTTAAAGCACAATGAGGAAAGCTAAGGAGGATTTTCTTCATAAAATAGCCAAAGAACACAGTGCCCTTCACTATCTAAAGAAAGACAGAGAAACCTCATTGTTACAGCTATTGAGCAACAGGGGACATGATCTTAAGCACGACTAAAGGACAGTATAAAATTGTGGGACATGCAGACACTGTAGGAATAGAGATATGTGGAAACAGTGTCTTGGAGGAAATGGGGAGATGGTGCGATGGGGAATATGAACAGACAAGTGTGATGGGGATATGAACAGACATTGTGATGGGGGATATGAACAGGCAGTGTGATGGGGATATGGGGAGACGGTGCAATGAGGGATATGAACAGACAGTGTGATGGGGATATGAACAGACAGTCTGATGGGGATATGAACAGACAATGTGATGGGGATATGGGAAGACAGTGCGATGGGGGATATGAACAGACAGTGTGATGGGGATATGGGAAGACAGTGCGATGGGGGATATGAACAGACAGTGTGATGGGGATATGGGAAGACAGTGCGATGGGGGATATGAACAGACAGTGTGATGGGGGTTATGGGGAGATGTTGCAAAGCGGATATGAACAGACAGTGTGATGGGGATATGGCGACAGTGCAATGAGGGATATGAACAGACAGTGTGATGGGGGATATGGAGAGATGGTGCAATGAGGGATATGAACAGACAACGTGATGGGGATACGGGCAGACAGTTTGATGGGGGATATGAACAGACAGTGTGATGGGGATATGGGCAGACAGTGCAATGGGAGATATGAACAGACAGTGTGATGGGGATATGGTGAGACAGTGCAATGGGAGATATGAACAATCAGTATGATGGGGGATATGAACAGACAATGTGATGGGGGATAGGAACAGACAGTGTGATGGGGGATATGAACAGACAGTGTGATAGGGGATATGAACAGTCAGTATGATGGGGGATATGAACAGTCAGTATGATGGGGGATATGAACAGACAGTGTGATGGGGGATATGAACAGTCAGTATGATGGGGGATATGAACAGTCAGTATGATGGGGGATATGAACAGTCAGTATGATGGGGGATATGAACAGACAGTGTGATGGGGGATATGAACAGTCAGTATGATGGGGGATATGAACAGACAGTGTGATGGGGGATAGGAACAAACAGTGTGATGAGGGATATGAACAGACAATGTGATGGGGATATGGGGAGGCAGTACAATGGGGGATATTAACAGACAGTGCGATGGGGGATAGGAACAAACAGTGTCATGAGGGATATGAACAGACAATGTGATGGGGGTTATGGGGAGATGTTGCAAAGGGGATATGAACAGATAGTGTGATGGGGATATGGCGACAGTGCAATGAGGGATATGAACAGACAGTGTGATGGGGGATATGGAGAGATGGTGCAATGAGGGATATGAACAGACAATGTGATGGGGATATGGGCAGACAGTGCGATGGGGGATATGAACAGACAGTGTGATGGGGGTTATGGGGAGATGTTGCAAAGGGGATATGAACAGATAGTGTGATGGGGATATGGCGACAGTGCAATGAGGGATATGAACAGACAATGTGATGGGGATACGGGCAGACAGTGCAATGGGGGATATGAACAGACAGTGTGATGGGGATATGGGCAGACAGTGCAATGGGGGATATGAACAGACAGTGTGATGGGGGATACGGGGAGACAATGTGATGGGGGATAGGAACAGACAGTGTGATGGGGGATATGAACAGACAATGTGATGGGGATATGGGCAGACAGTGCAATGGGGGATATGAACAGACAGTGTGATGGGGATATGGGCAGACAGTGCAATGGGGGATATGAACAGACAGTGTGATGGAGATATGGGGAGACAATGTGATGGGGGATAGGAACAGACAGTGTGATGGGGGATATGAACAGACAGTGTGATAGGGGATATGAACAGTCAGTATGATGGGGGATATGAACAGACAGTGTGATGGGGGATATGAACAGTCAGTATGATGGGGGATATGAACAGACAGTGTGATGGGGGATATGAACAGTCAGTATGATGGGGGATATGAACAGACAGTGTGATGGGGAATAGGAACAAACAGTGTGATGAGGGATATGAACAGACAGTATGATGGGGGATATGAACAGACAGTGTGATGGGGAATAGGAACAAACAGTGTGATGGGGGATATGAACAGACAATGTGATGGGGATATGGGGAGACTGTGCAATGAGGGATATGAACAGACAGTATGATGGGGGATATGAACAGACAGTGTGATGGGGGATATGAACAGACAGTGTCATGAGGGATATGAACAGACAATGTGATGGGGATACGGGCAGACAGTGCAATGGGGGATATGAACAGACAGTGTGATGGGGATATGGGCAGACAGTGCAATGGGGGATATGAACAGACAGTGTGATGGGGATACGGGCAGACAGTGCAATGGGGGATATGAACAGACAGTGTGATGGGGATATGGGCAGACAGTGCAATGGGGGATATGAACAGACAGTGTGATGGGGATATGGGGAGACAATGTGATGGGGGATAGGAACAGACAGTGTGATGGGGGATATGAACAGACAGTGTGATAGGGGATATGAACAGTCAGTATGATGGGGGATATGAACAGACAGTGTGATGGGGAATAGGAACAAACAGTGTGATGGGGGATAGGAACAAACAGTGTCATGAGGGATATGAACAAACAATGTGATGGGGATATGGGGAGACTGTGCAATAGGGGATATTAACAGACAATGTGATGGAGATATGGGGAGGCAGTGCAATTGGGAATATGAACAGGTGGAATCAGGGATAGGGAGTGATGGTTGGATGGGGTTATGGGGAGATGGTGGAATCGGGGATATGGAGTGATGGTTGGATGGGGTTATGGGGAGATGGTGGAATCGGGGATATGGAGTGATGGTTGGATGGGGTTATGGGGAGATGGTGGAATCGGGGATATGGAGAGATGGTTGGATGGGGTTACGGGGAGATGGTGGAATCGGGGACATGGGATGATGGTGGGATGGGATTTGGGGATAGGGTGGAATCAGGGATATGGGGAGATGGTGAAATCCGCTATATTGGGGGATGTTGGGATGGGGATATGGAGGGACATTGGGATGGGACATGGAGTGACAGTGGGATGGGGAACTAGTCTTTGAGCTGACAACAATGTTCTCTGATGTTACCTGTCTTTCGTTTTCTTTCTCCAATTGCAGCCTGCCATCAATACTCCGTCTAGTTTTCAGGAAAGCCAATCGCTGTGCCCGGTCAGTGAGATAACTGATAAAGAGACTGCTGATGTTCATGCAAGCCAACAAAAGCACTTTGACAGAGATCTGTAATGGGAACACAGGACTCATCGTGAGGACATTGGGATGGAGGCACAGTTGACAACGTTGCGGGTGCAGGAGATCTACTACACATCATTGAACATAGCACCTAGAACATTATTGTACCAGAACTGGTCCTTCAGCCCACAAAATGTTGTGCCAAACCAATTAATCAAATGGTTAACTAAAGTAATCCCTTCTGCCTAAAAAATGTCCATACCTTTCCATTCTCTGCACATTCTTATGCCTATCTAAACATCTCTTAAAAAGCTCTAATGTATCATATTTAATTATTTATTTAGAGATACAGCCTGGAATAGGCCCTTCCACCATTCAAGTCATGTTGACTGACAACTTAACCCTAGCCTAATCATGGGAGAATAAACCGTGGCCAATTAACCTACTAACAGACACATCTTTGTGCTGTGGTAGGATACCAGAGCACCCAGAGAAAACTCATACATTCGACAGGGAGGATGTACAGACTGCTTTCAGATGACATTCAAATTGACCCTAAGCTGTAAGAGGATTGTGCTAATCATATCACTACCGTGTAGTAAAATTGCTTTTACCTCTACCTTCAATGTTCAAATCAGGTGACCCTGAACTTCCTGACCTTCAAAATAAACCAGGAAATTATAGGCTGGAGGGCCTGACATCAGTAGTAGAAATATTATTGGAAGGTATTGTAAGGGACCAGCTATATGAGTATTTGTATAGACAGGGACTGACTAGGTATAGACAGCATGGCTTCGTGCGTGGTAGGTCATGTCTAACCAATCTTACAGAGTTTTTCAAGGAAGTTACCAGAAATGTTGATGAAGGCAAGACAGCGTATGTTGTCTACATGGACTTTTAGCAAGGGATTTGAGAAGGTCCACATGGGTGGTTGGTCAAGAAGGTTCAGTCGCTCAGCATTAAATTGTATTAGACATTGGCTTCGCGTGAGAAGACAGAGAGTGGTAGTAGATACAGGCAATCCCCGGGTTACGAATATCTGACTTATGGACAACTCGTACTTACAAATGGACTGCCATAAAGACTATTATATTGAAAATTTGAGCTAAATACAATGATTCGTAATAGCGAACACAAGCACTACGTTGTGACGCTCATGAAAATATTGTGCGGCTTCAGCGGTTTGTCGGCTCGAGGAAGGAGAATGCCGTCCGCCATTTTAAGTCAGATCACATTGCCATTAACACTGTGTTGAGTGTGTAACTTTGTATCTGGCTTAAAATTTTCTCTTATTTACCCTTGTAGCCATGCCTCCAAAGCGTAAATCCGATGCAAGTGCTGGTGATGGATCAAAGAAAAGGAAAACGATCACTATTGAAAATAAGCTGGAAATAATAAAGCAATCGGAAAGAGGTGAAACACCATCGGTCATTGGAAAAGCATTAGGCTGCAGTTGGTCAACGATTGGAACAATTTTAAAGGATAAAGTGAGAATAATGGAGCATGTGAAAAGCCCTGGCCCGATGAAAGATACAATTATTACGAAGCAATGCAGTGGTTTAATTACTGCAATGGAAAGGCTATTGATAATTTGGTTAGAATGATCATTATTTGCATAGAAAGGCAAAATATATACTATATACAGTGACTAACTGACACTAAATAAGACCAGATGTACCTGTTCCAACTTACGTATAAATCTGACTTAAAGACAGACTTAGGAGGGGATCTCGTTTATAACCCAGGAACAACCTGTAGTTGCCTCTATGACAGGAGGCCTGTGACAATTGGAGTGCCACAGGGATTGGAGCTGGGTTCATTGTTGCTTGTCTTCTATATCAATGATCAGGATGATAACCTGGATTACTGGATCAGCAATTTTGCAGATGACACTGTTACGTCCGTAGCCCCCTCCTTTGTGAGAATCGCAAGGTCACCGGTGGGTTGGGTCAAGGGGCCCAGGAAATGAGAGTGGGACGTGCAAAATGCCTCGTTTCCCCGGCCATATAAAGTTACGGGACATGGCTATTGTCTCCAGAAGACCAAGTTGTGTATTGAGTACTGTACTATTCATTGAAGCCCCTCAGGGGATGACCAGAGTGGGCTGGTTGAGGGATTGCATCATCCCAACCTGATTGACATCGGAGACCCCGTGAGGAAGTATAAAAGAGGGTCTGGGGAACAACCCCTTTAGACGCACCAGAAGAAACGTTAAGTGACCACATAACAGCAGGAAGTCATCTGAAGGAAGCCACGTGCGTTCGATTCCGTGGCTGGAACCATGGGAAAACAGCTTTTAGCTAACAACAGGGAAGCCCACTCCCCTGACTCAACGGATCGGCATCTTAAAAAACCTGGGGCAAGTTTAAACCGCATCACTTTTAATCCCAACAACGCTGCAGCTTGAAAGAACTGATAGTGACTGTTATCTTTCCATCGGACAATACATTACCCCCTAGACAACGATAGAGCTATCTCTTATTGGTTATTATTATACCCGCGCTTAGATTTAGTATTGACGACGTATGTTATCTGTACGTTTGCATTAATCTTATTTTTGTGCCCTTTATCAATAAATACTTTTAAAAATAGTACCATCAGACTTCAAAGGACCTCTCTATCTTTGCTGGTAAGTGATCCAGTTACGGGAATTCGTAACAACACCAAAATTGGATGTGTAGTGAACAGCGAGGAAGGTTATCATGGACCAGCTACCAGAATTTAGACCAGCTGGAAAAATAGGCTGAAAATTGGCACATGGAATTTAATGCGGAGAAGTGTGAAGTGTTGCACTTCAGTAGGACCAGCCAGAGGAAGTGTTACACAGTGAACGAAAAGGCACTGAGGAGTGCGGTAGAACTAAAGAATCTGGGAATACAGGTCCATAATTCATTGTAAGTGGCATCACAGGTAGATAGGGTAGAAAAGAAAGCTTTTGGTAGATTGGCCTTTATAAATCAAAGTATTGAGTATAAGAGTTGGAATGTTATGGTGAGGTTGTATAAGACATTGGTGAGGCTGAATTTGGAGTTTTGTGTGCAGTTTTGGTCACCGAATTACAGGAAGGGTATTAATAAGATTGAAAGAGTGCAGAGAAGGGTTACAAGGATGCTTCCGGGTTCAGAGAAAGCTTGAATAGGTTAGGACTTTATTCCCTGGAGCGTAGAAGAATGAGGGGAGATTTGATAGAGGTGTATAAAATTATGATGGGTATAGATAGAGTGAATGCAAGCAGGCTTTTTCCACTGGGGCTAGGGGAGAAAAAAAACCAGAGGCCATGGGTTAAGGGTGAAGGGGGAAAAGTTTAAAGGGAACATCAGGGGGGGGCTTCCTCATACAGAGAGTGGTGGGAGTATGGAATGAGCTGCCAGATGAAGTGGTAAATGTGGGCTCACTTTTAACATTTAAGAAAAATGTGGACAGGTACATGGATGAGAAGTGTATGGAGGGATATGGTCCAGGTGCTGGTCAGTGGGACTAGGCAGAAAAATGGTCCGGCACAGCCAATAAGGATGAAGGACCTGTTTCTGTGCTGTAATGTTCTATGGTTCTATGGGATAAATGCGAGCAGGCTTTTTCCACTGAGGTTAGGTGAGACTACAACTAGAGATATTGGATTAAGAGTGAAAGGTGAGAAGTTTGAAAAGTCAGAAAGTCATGAGGCAGGGGATAAGTGGCTGTTTGGAGAAAGAAATTGGCTTAAAGAAAGAAAGCAGAGGGTAGTTGTGGAAGGAAAGTATTCTGCCTGGAGGTCGGTGAATAGTGGAGTGCCACAGGGATCTTGTCCTGGGACCCTGCTATTTGTGATTTTTATAATTGACCTGGATGTAAAGGTGGAAGGATGGGTGAGTAAGTTTGCGGTTGACACGAAGATTGGGGAAGTTGTGAATGGAGCTGCAGGTTGTCAAAGATTACAAGAGGATATAGTCAGGCTGCAGAGTTGGGTAGAAAAATGGCAGATGGAGTTTAATCCGGATAAGTGTGAGGTGATGCAGTTTGGAAGGACAAACCAGAAGACTGAGTACAGGATTAATGGTCAGTTACTTAAGAGTGTGGATGAACAAAGGGACCTTGGGGTTCAAATCCATATATCCCTCAAGGTCGCTGCACAGGTTGATAGGGTAGTTAAGAAGGCCTATGGGATGCTAGGCTTCATTAACAGGGGGATTGAGTTCAAGAGTCGAGAGGTCATGTTGCAACTCTACAAATCTCTGGTGAGACCGCACTTAGAGTATTGCGTTCAATTCTGGTCACCTCATTATAGGAAGGATGTGGAAGCTATGGAATGGGTGCAGAGGAGATTTACCAGGATGTTGCCTGGATTGGAGAACAAGCCGTATTTAGCAAGGTTAGCTGAGCTGGGACTTTTCTCTTTAGAACATAGAAGAATGGGAGGGGACTTGATAGAGGTCTACAAGATTATGAGAGGCATAGATAGGGTGGATAGTCAGTACCTGGTTCCCAGAGCACCAATAGCAAACACCAGATGGCACATGTACAATATTAAGGGAGGGAAGTTTAGGGGAGACATCAGGAGTAAGTTTTTTACACAGAGGGTTGTGAGTGCCTGGAATGACTTGCCAGGAATGGTGGTGGAGGCTAAAACATTAGGGGTATTTAACAGCCTCTTGGACAGGCACATGGATGAAAGAAAAATAGAGGGTTTATGGGGTAGTGTGGGTTTAATACTCTTTTTAATGATTATATGGGTCGGTACAACATGGAGAGCTGAAGGGCCTGTACTGTGCTGTAATGTTCTATGGTTCTATGGTTTAAGAGGAACATGAAGGAAACTTTCTTCACTCAGAGGGTGGTGAGTGTGGAACGATCTGCCAGCACAAGTAGTGCATACGAGCTCAATTTCAAAGTTTAAGAAAGTTTGGATAGGTACCTGAATGGAAGGGGTATGGAAATGTATGGTCCAGTGCAAGTCGATGGGATTAAGCAGTTTAATTGGCTCAGCATGGACTAGATAGACCAAAGAGCCTGATTCTGCGCTGTACTTTTCTATGAATCTATGACTTGATTAGATATGATCTCTGTAAACCTAGCAGGGATGCCACAAGGCAAAACCACTCTAAAATGGGGTCTCAGACCAGACCAGCACAGCTGACATATTGTAACATACACAGTATGTAAAACAAGGTCAGACAGCATCCATAATTTCTCAATGAGCTTGATAAATTCTATGCTCATTTTGGAAAGAAGAGGAATGGAAAGTCACTCCTCACCCCGGCAGCCTCCAATGCTCCTACATCCAAGTCACCATTGTGAATATAAGATCAGACTTCAAGAGAGTGAGTCTGCAGGAAGCATCTAGCCTGGATGTGTCTCTGACCGCATCCTTATATCCTGTGCAGATTAGCTGATGAGGGATGCTCCTGATATTATAACATCTCCCTGCTTCAGTCTGAGGTTCCTACCTTCTTTCAGTATCCTGGAACCAAAGGAAAATTTTGAGAGGACAAGAAGATTGCAATGCGGAGGCTTTATAAGGCCTTCGTCAGACAGCACAGTAAGCAGTTTTGGGCCCCTTATCTCAAAAAGGATATGCTAGCGTTGTAATGGGTCCAGAGGAAGTTCAAGGGAATGCTACCGGTAATGAATAGATTATCATATGAGTAGTTTTTGATGGCTCTGAGCCTGCCTGCACTCGCTGTAGTTTAGAACAATGAGGGGTGATCTCTTTAAAATATATCAAATAGTGAAAGGCCTAGATATAGCAGATGTGGAGAGGATATTTCCTAAAGTGGAGGATTCTCAGGTAAAGGACATTCCTTTAGAACAGAGGTGAGAAGGAATTTCTTTAGCCAGACAGTAGTGAGTAGGTGGAATTCATTGTCACAAATGGCTGTGGAGGCCGAGATATTGGGTATATTTAAAGTTGATGTTGATAGGTTCTGTATTAGTCAGGGCTGTACAGGGAGAAGGGAGCAGAATGGGATTGAGAGGGTTAATAAATTCAGCCATGATGGAATGATGGAGAAGTCTCAATGGGTCAAATGGCCTAATGTTCCTCCTATGTCTTATGTTCTTACGGTCTAAAAATAAGGTAACATCCCATAACAGCTCCAGCCCTGTGGCACTGACTTCATGAATTGTTTAGAGAGGCTGGTCAACTCCAGCCTCCCAGACAAACTCAATCATTGCAACTTGTCAACTGTCAAAAAAGATCTACTGTGGATGCTATCTTCCGGCCCTACACTCATCTCTGGAGCATATGAACAATAAATACATCTTTGTTTAGACACCGTTCATTGACTACAGTTCTGCTTTTCTAGCAACCACTTAAATCTGTGACTCAACATCTCTCTTTGCAAGTGGATCCTTGATTTGCTGACAAACACATTTATTCTAAACACTGGTGTTCCACAAGGCTGCATCAAGGATGTAGAAACCGTACAAAGGGTGCAGAAGAGGTTTACAAGGATGTTGCCTGGATTGGGGAGCTTTCCTATCTTGTCTGTTCCTATCCCTCTCCAATGCTATGGTAAAGGAGATAGAATTGAGATCACTATCTCCAAAATGCTCTCCCACTGAGAGATCTGACACCTGACCAGGTTCATTTCCCAATACCAGATCAAGTTCAGCCTCTCCTCTTGTAGGCTTATCTACATATCGTGTCAAGAAACCTTCTCGAACACACCTAACAAACTCCACCCCATCTAAACCCCATGCTCTAGGAATGGATAAATCCCTAGGGCCTGACAAGGTGCCCCCTTGGACCTTGTGGGAGGCTAGTACAAAAATTGCACAGTCGCTGGCAAACGTCCTTGTGGCAAAGGACTGGTGGATAGCTCAGGTTCCATTGTTCAAGAAAGGCTCCAAGATCAAGTGAGGAAATTACAGGCCAGTAAGTGAATGAACTTTTGGAAGGTATTCTAGACAGGGGCTGATTAGGAATAGGCAAGATAGTTTTGTGTCTTTTAGGTCTAACCAATCTTTTAGAGCTTTTCAAGAAGGTTACAGAAAAGTTCCCCAATTAGAAGTCCTGGATGAACCATGAGATCCGAAATTTGCTGAGGGCCAGATCTGAGACATTCAAGTCTAGAGACCAAGAGGTGCAGGTATGATCTCTGGGAAGCCATTTCCCAGATGAAGTGGAGATTCCAGACCAAATATGAAATGAATCAATGAAGGATAATCAACATCAATGGCAGGGTTTGAATGCTGTAACCTCCTACAAAGCTAAATCAAGCAACATAGGAGTCTTCAGGGTTTCACTTGCAGATGAGCTCAATGCCTTCTGCACTCACTGTGACAGTCAGAACATGAAAGGACCATTGTGAACCCCCATGTCTCCTGACAATCCTTTGATCTCAGTATCTGATGTGTGGGCTGCCTTCAGGAGGGTGAATCCACGGAAAGCATCTGAACCAGATGAGGTACATGGCCATGTACTAAAGTCTGTACTGACCTACAAGCCAGTGTGCTCACTGAGAGCTTTAACTTCTTGCTTTGGCAATGTGTAGTAACTAACTGCTTCAAGCAGGCTTTAAATATACTGGTGCCGAAGAAGAGGATGGTTTCTTGCCCCAACAACTATTGCCCATTTGCACTTACATCCACACTGATGAAGTGTTTTGAGAGGCTGTTGATGAAACATACCAGCTACTGCTGAGAAGCAACATGGATCCACTCCAATTTGCCTACCAGAACAACAAGTCCACAGCAGATGCCATCTCATTGGCTCTTCACTCAATCCTGGAATATCTGGACATCAAGATGCTCTTTATCAACTACAGCTCAGCATTTGTTTCTTTTTACAATATTTTTATTCAGAAGAAAAAAAAACAAGATTTACAGAGTGCAACACATAGATATATCTCAACGTAACTTGTGTACATTCATATATTGTAATAAAATTGATCAAAATATTATAGCATAACACATAAAGGTATACAACTCTGTAATCAAAAATTTAAAGAAAGGTCATATATCATAAAAGAAATTTTTTATATTAAAAAAAAGTCAACCCCCTACCAACTACCAAAGATTGAGAGGGTGAGTGAAAATGTATACCCTTCCATCCTTTGAAAAAGCGTGAAATATCATCTTTACGAATATAGGTTTCTTGGAGAAAGATTATACGAGTTTTAAGTTTCCTGATATAAGAGAAAATCTTATTTCGTTTAACAGGGTTATTTAGACCTTTCACATTAAAGCTGAGTGTATTAATAAAAGAATCCATCAAGTATCCTTTAGTAATGTATAAAAGGTAATCACAAACATGTAGATAGTGAATAAATAAAACAGTAAAAGCCTCCAGCTTTATGGAAGAACCCATTTCCCCCCTCCTTCCCCCCAAAGAGAAAAAATCAGCCAAGGGAGGCTGAAGACTAATTCTAACGTTCCCAACCCAAAACTCCAGTGGCTCCTAAAAATATATATGTATAGCTGTGCTGAATACACAATTGTAAATATATGTATACAAAAACAAAATATCAAAGTAAATAAGTTTGCTATTTACGAGAAAAAACCATGGGAAAATATAAGTATTAGTCTCGGTAAAAAGGAAAGACAGATAAGGAAAATCAATAAGCAAAACAACATATACTCGCGGGTGCAAAAAAAAGAGAAGTAAAGAAACAAATAGAAAATAATTAGAAAGGGAAACGGTTTAGATAACTTCCTGCCTGGCTAATTTAAAGCATTCAAGGGAGAAAAAAAACAAAATGACAAAATGTAAAATATTGAAAAAAACCAAAAACCAGCAATAGAATATTGTATACTATTGAAAAACAGTAAAAGACTGAAAAGTGTATAGATAATCAAAAGATAGGAAAAGTCCGAATGAATTTAAAGTAAAGCAAAACACCTTATTCCTCAGTAATTACTACATGTATACACTACATAATTACTTTCAGTCAAATTACTGAAAGGAAGGTAAAAATAAAAATAACACTGAGAGAATATAACGTTTTGTTTAAAAAGAGCTGCGAGAAAGTAACATTAGAGGACCCATATAAAGGCAGAAAACAACAAAAGAGAAAATGGATGCAGTCTGCCTGCATATTTTGCAGTTTGAAAGATAACAAGGCACCAGTTACTTAATCAAACAAATGATTAAAACTTCGTAAAACCAAGAAACCTTGTTATCAACAAAGCGCCAATTACTTGATTGAACACCTGAAATTAAAACATTTAGCATAAAGCAACTCAAGGTTGAATTTAAGCATGGAAACTATGTAAAAATTTCTTAGCTTTTTCAGGCTTCGTAAACCAAGAAACCTTATTATCAGAAGTAGTAACCTTGAGTTTACACGGATCTCTGAGAGAAAGGCGACAGCCAAGCTTAAAAATATCAGACATGACCTCTTTAAAAGCCTGTCTAGCTCTTAAAACTTTTGGTGGATAACCTTGAACGATAGAAACTGTTGACCACAAAATTGTAATATGTGTTTTTTCCTTGATTCACGAAGGATCTGTTCTTTAATCTGATAGTCATAAAAGCGAATGATAATAGAGCGTAGTTTGGCAGGATCCCAATTAGGTAGGGTAACTCGGTGAACACACAGCTCAGCATTCAATACCATCAAAACAAATAATTCAATACCTCAAAACTAATCAATAAGCTCCAAGACCGTGGCCTCAATACATTTTTGGATTGGCAACAGCAGCTCCTCCACGATCTCCATCAGCATAGGTGCACAAGAGGGCTGCGTGCATAGTCCCCTGCTCTACTCACTTTATATTTATGACGGAGTAGCTAAACACACCTCCATATCATATTCAAGTTTGCTGATTGTGGGCCGAATCAAAGATGGTGATGAATCAGCATCCAGGAGGGAGATTAAAAATTTAGTTGAGTGGTGTCATAACAACAACCTCTCACTCAATGTCAGCAAGATCAAGGCACTGACTGTAGACTTTGGGAGAGGGAAATCTAAAAGGTCCATGAGCTACTCCTCAACAGAGGATTACAGTTGGAGAGGATTCACCTCTTATGTTCATAGGTGTTACTATTTCAGACGATTTGTCCTGGACCCAGTGTGTAAGTGCAATTGTAAAGAGAACACAGCAGCACCTCTACAGATTCGGCAAGACATCTAAAAACTATGACGAACTTCTAGAGTGTGTATTGACTGGCTGCATCACGGTCTGATATCGAAACACCAATGCCTTTGAATGGAAAGTACTACAAAAGTTAGTGGATTTGGCCCAGTATGTCATGGGTAAAGCCTTCCCAACCACTGAGCATATCAACATGAAACACTATTGGAAGAAAGCAGCATCCATCATCAGAGATCCTCACCAGCCAGGCCATGCTTTTTTCTTGCTGCTGCCATCAGGTAGAAGATACAAGTGCCTCAGGACTTGCAACACCGGGATCAAGAACAGTTAGTACCCCTCAACCATCAGTCTCTTGAACTAAAGGGGACAGCTACACCCACTGTGATGTTCCCACAGCCAATAATCTCATTTTAAGGACTTTATCTCATTTTCTCATGCTCCCATTATTTATTGCTATTTATTTCTATCTGTGTTTGTTGTACAAAAATAGAAAACCTACAGCACAATAAAGGCACTTTGGCCCACAAAGTTGTGTCGAACATGTCTCTACCTTAGAAATTACTAGGCTTACCTATAGCCCTCTATTTTTCTAAGCTCCATGTACTTATCCAAAAGTCTCTTAAAAGATCCTATTGTATCCACCTCCACCACCGTTGCCGGCAGCCCATTCCACGCACTCACCATTCTCTGCATAAAATACTTAACCCTGACATCTCCTCTGTACCTGCTCCCCAGCACCTTAAACTTGTGTCCTCTTGTGGCAACCATTTCACCCTGGGTGACTATCCACATGATCAATGCCTCTCATCATCTTATACACCTCTATCAGGTCACCTCTCATCCTCCTTTGCTCCAAGGAGAAAAGGCCAAGTTCACTCAACCTGCTTTCATAAGACATGCTCCCCAATCCAGGCAGCATCCTTGTAAATCTTCTCCGCATCCTTTCTATGGTTTCCACATCCTTCCTGTAGTGAGGCAAACAGAACTGAGCACAGTACTCCAAGTGGGGTCTGACCAGGGTCCTATATTGTCATGGTCCGGTTTGTGAAGTCCATATTCTGGTTCACGGTCCAGTCCATTGTTCCTTATTCCGGGTTTTCCGGTTTTCCCTTGCTCTGTTGAGTGCTCTAATAGAGGCACCTGATTCTCATTTTGGGCTGGCCACATAAATAGCTCCTGGGTTCAGCTTCATTTTTGCTGGACTGTTCCCTTTCCCTCCTCCTGAAGCCTTTGCCTGGGGCCTTGTCTGTATTGCTGTCAAGTTCTACTGCTAGAGTGAGAGTGGAGCCTTGCTATGTCTAGATAAGGAACTATCTCTGTGTCCATGCCTTTGTTAGGTAGGTCTGGCTGTTTGCTGCTACCTTGTGTTGGGAACTGTCTCTCTGTATTCTGTGTATGAGTCCTGGTCCTATGTCCTATTCCTAAGGAGGGGTCCTGGCTCTGTGTTCTCTCTCTCTCTCCAAGATCAAGTCAAGGTTCTTGCCCAGACCATGTGCCTTGTCCTGTGCAGCAGTTCCACACCTAGTCTGGCAGCCAAGTCATGTCCTCACCTGGTTCTGGGGTTCGAGGCCAAGTCAAGACCCAGGTTCTGGGTCCTTGTCCAGTCTCTGGCTCGGAGTCCAAGCCCAGGCTCCGACTTCCCAGCTCGTCCTGGTTCCACTTTCCTAGCCAAAGTCTCTGTTTCTGTCCTAGCTCCTAGTCTGTGTCCTGTCCTGTTCCAAACTCTAGTCCAGTCCAGTTCCTAGTACTTAAGTGTCTGTGTCTTGCATTTGGGTCTGCCTTCAGCGCCCCCCCCCCTTAAGACATATATAGCTGCAACATTACCTCTTGGCTCCAAAATTCAATTCCATGATTAATGAAGGCCAATACACTGTATACCTTCTTAACCACAGAGTTAACCTGTGCAGCTGCTTTGAGGGTCCTATGGACTTGGACCCCAAGATCCCTCTGATCCTCCACACTGCCAAGAATCTTGCCATTAATACTATATTCTGCCATCATATTTGACTTACCAAAATGACCCACCTCACACTTACCTGGGTTGATCTCCATCTGCCACTTCTCAGCCCAGTTTTGCATCCTATCAATGTCCTGTTATAACCTCTGGCAGCACTCCACACTATCCACAACACCTCCAACCTTTGTGTCATCAGGAAGCTTACTAACCCATCCCTGCACTTCCTCATCCAGGTCATTTATAAAAATCACGAAGAGTAAGGGTCCCAGAACAGATCCCTGAGACACACCACTGGTCACTGACCTCCATGCAGAATATGAACCATCTACAACCACTCTTTGCCTTCTGTAGGCAAGACAGATATGGATCTACTCTGTTTCTTGAATAAGGGAACAACATCCCCAACCCTCCAATCCTCCAGAACCTCTCCCATCCCCATTAATGATGCAAAGATCATCGCCAGAGGCTCAGTAATCTCTTCCCTCACCTCCCACTGCAGCCTGGGGTACACCTCATCTGGTCCCGGTGACTTATCCAATTTGATGTTTTCCAAATGCTCCAGCACATCCTCTTTCTTAATATCTACATGCTCAAGCTTTTCAGTCTGCTGCAAGTCATCACAATCACCAAGATCCTTTTCCATAGTGAATACTGAAGTAATGTGTTCATCAAGTACCTCTGCTATTTTTTCCAGTTCCATACACACATTTTCCACTGTCACACTTGATTGGTCGTATTCTGTCACATCTTATCCTCTTGCTCTTCACATACTTGTAGAATGCCTTGGGGTTTTCCTTAATGCTGCCCACCAAGGCCTTCTCATGGCCCCTTCTGGCTCTTCTAATTTCCTCAAGCTTCTTCCTGTTAGCCTTATAATCTCCTAGATCACTAACATTACCTAGCTCTCTGAACCTATCGTAAGCTGTTCTTTTCTTCTTGACTAGATTTACTACAGCCTTTGTACACAACTGTTCCTGTACCCTGCCATAACTTCCCTGTCTCATTGGAACGTACCTATGGAGAACTCAGCACAAATATCCCCTGCCTGGACATTTGCCACATTTCTTCCATACCTTTCCCTGAAATCTTTTCCAATTTAAGAACCATAGAACATTACAGCACAGAAACAGGCCTTTTGGCCCTTCTTGGCTGTGCCCAACCATTTTTCTGCCTAGTCCCCGACCCGCACCTGGCTCATATCCCTCCATACACCTCTCACCCATGTGCCTGTCCAAGTTTTCCTTAAATGCTAAAAGTGAGCCCACATTTACCATTTCATCTGGCAGCTCATTCAGACATACAGACATACTTTATTGATCCCGACAGAAATTGGGTTTTGTTACAGTCGCACCAACCAAGAATAGTATAGAAATACAGCAATATAAAACCATACTCCCACCACTCTCTGCGTGAAGCCTCCCCAATGATCCTTTTAAACTTTTCCCCCTTCACCCTTAGCCCATGTCCTCTGTTTTTTTCTTCCCCGAGCTTCAGTGGAAAAAGCCTGCTTGCATTCACTCTATCCATACCCATCATAATTTTATATACCTCTATCAAATCTCCCCTCATTCTTCTATGCTCCAGGGAATAAATTCCGAACCTATTCAACTTTTCTCTGTAACTCAGTTTCTCAAGTCCCTGCAACACCCTTGTAAATCTTCTCTGCAGTCTTTCAACCTTATTAATATCCTTCCTGTAATTTGCTGGCCAGAACTGCACACAATACTCCAAATTTGGCCTTTTTTACAACCTCACCATAACATTCCAACTCTTATACTCAATACTTTGATTTATAAAGGCCAATGTACCAAAAGCTCTCTTTATTACCCTATCGACCTGTGACGCCATTTTTAGGGAATTTTGTATCTGTATTCCTAGATCCTTCTGTTCTACTGCACTTCTCAGTGCCCTACCATTTACCTTGTATGTTCTACCTTGGTTTTTCCTTCTAAAGTGCAATACCTCATACTCGTCTGTATTAAACTTCATCTGCCATTTTTCAGCCTATTTTTCCAGCTGGTCTAGATCCCTCTGCAAGCTTTGAAAACCTTCCTCACTGTCCACTGCACCTCCAATCTTTGTATTATCTGCAGTGATCATTAATGGAGAATGTGTGGAGCAGGTTAAGTCCTACAAGTATCTGGGAGTGCAGTTAGACGAGAAGCTAGACTGGACTGCCAACACAGATGCCCTGTGCAGGAAGGCACAGAGTTGACTGTACTTCCTCAGAAAGCTGGCGTCATTCAATATTTGTAGTGAGATGCTGAAGATGTTCTATTGGTCAGTTGTGGAGAGCGCCCTCTTCTTTGTGGTGGCATGCTGGGGAGGCAGCATTAAGAAGAGGGACGCCTCATGTCTTAATAAGCTGGTTAGGAAGGCGGGCTCTGTCATGGGCACAGAACTGGAGAGTATGACATCGGTGGCAGAGCGGAGGGCGCTGAGTAGGCTACAGTCAATCATGGAAAACCCTGAACATCCTCTGCACAGCACCATCCAGAGACAGAGAAGCAGCTTCAGCGGCAGGTTGCTGTCAATGCAATGCTCCTCAGACAGGATGAAGAGATCATTACTCCCCAACGCCATTTGGCTCTACAATTCAACCACCAGGGGCAAGACATGTTAAAGTACCAGGGTTAGGACTGAGCTTAAGTTAACACTCAATGCACTTTAGTAAACTATTTAAGAACTTTTTAAAAGCTATTTTATTAATGCTTTTTGGGAGGGTGATTTTAGATGCATATCATATTTATACTGAGTTAAATACTGTATGTAATTAGTTTTGCTACAATAAGTGTATGGGACACTGGAAAATGTTGAATTTCCCCTTGGGGAAGAATAAAGTATCTATCTATCTATCTATCTATCTATCTATCTATCTATCTATCTATCTATCTATCTATCTCTATCTATCTAAATTTGCTGATCCAATTTACCATATTATCATCCCAATCATTGATATAGATGACAAATAACAATGGACCCAGCACTGATCCCTGTGGCACACCATTAGTCACAGGCCTCCACCCAATGAAGCAGTCCTCCACTACCACTCTCTGGCTTCTCCCATTGATCCAATGTCTAATCCAATTTATTACCTCACCATGTAGACCTGGCGACTGAATCTTCCTAACTAACCTCCCATGCAGGACCTTACTGAAGTCCATGTAGACAACATCCACTGCCTTCCCTTCATCCACTTTCCTAGTAACTTCCTCGAAAAACTCTAATAGATTTGTTAAACATGACCTACCACACACAAAGCCATGTTGACTCTCCCTAATAAGTCCCTGTCTATCTAAATACTTGTAGATCCTATCTCTTAGTACTCCTTTCAATAAGTTACCTTCTACCAACGTCAAATTTACCAACCGATAATTTCCCGGATTACTTTTAGAGCCTTTTTAAAACAACGGAACAACATGAGCTATCCTCCAATCCTCCGGCACCTTACCCATAGATACCGACATTTTAAATATATCTGCCAGTGCCACTGCAATTTCAACACTAGTCTCCTTCAAGGTCCGAGGGAATACCCTGTCAGGTCCTGGGGATTTATTTACTGATTTGTCTCAAGATAGCATGCATCTTCTCCTCTTCAATCTGTATAGGTTCCATGACCTCACTACTCGTTTGCCTTATTTCCATTAACTCCACACCATTTCCTTAGTAAATACAGGTGCAAAAAACCCATTTAAGATCTCCCCCATTTCTTTTGGTTCCATACATAGCTGACCACTCTGATCTTCAAGAGGACCAATTTTATCCCTTACTATCCTTTTGCTCTTAAGCTTCCAAGTTCCTGTCTGATAGCCTCATAATCCCCTTTACTTCAATAGAACATTTTTCTAATTTGTCTGTTCCTATCTCTCTTCAATACTATTGTAAAGGAGATAGAATTATAACTATCTCCAAAATGCTCTCCCACTGAGAGATCTGACACCTGACCGGGTGCATTTCCCAATACTAAATCAAGTACAGTCTCTCCTCTTGCAGGGTTATCTACATATTGTGTCAAGAACTTAACATACTGTGTCTTCTGCACACTGGTTGGTCTTTCATTGATCCTGTTCTAATTACTATTCAAAAAATTTGCTGAGTATGCCCACCATAACATTTATCTCAGGGTTGAATATGGTGACATTTATGCACTTTGATAACAAATTTACTTTAAACTTTTGAGTCTACATGCACTTTAACAAGGCTCTTGACAAGGTCCCACATACGAGGCTGGTCAAGAATATTTAGTTACTTGGCATTCAGGGTGAGATAGTAAATTGGATTCCATATTGTGGGAGAAGACAATGAGTGGTAGTAGATGGTTGCCTCTGTGACTGAAGGCCTATGATCAGTGAACTGTTGATGTGCCACAGGGATCGGTGCTGAATCCTTTGTTGTTTACCATATATCAATGATCTGGATGATAATGTGGTAAACTGGACCAGCAAATATGTGGATAACAAGACTGAGGACTTAATAGAGAACAAGGAATGCTATCAAAGCTTGCATAATCTGGGCCAGCTGGAAAACGTGCTGAAAGATGGAGGTTGGAATTTAATTTAATTTAACAAGTATGAATTATTGCAGTTTTATGTTTGGACTTTTGGTACATTGGCCTTTATAAGTCAGTATTGAGCACAGAAGTTGGGATGTTATGCTGAAGTTGTATAAGATCTTGCTGAGGCCAATTTGGAGCACTGGGTGCCTTTCTGGCATACAGTCAATGAACAAGCCGCCAAAGACAGTGGTGGATACAGGTTTGATTGCCAACATTTAAGAGGTTTAATTAAGTACATGGATAGGAAGGGCATGGATGGATATTGTCCAGGGGCAGATGGTGGAACAAGGATAAAGATCGGGATTGTATGGATTGGGTGGGCCAAATGGGTCAATTTCTGTGCTATGAGACACAAAAGCAAAAGCGCCGTCAGGTACCTGGTGAGTGAAAATTACACCTTGTGAGTAGCGGAATCCCTCGACGAGTAGGTGGCCGACTGATGAGAGGGTACCAGCTAGGATACTCCAGAGCAGCGGCAGAGGCAGCATGGTATAGGTGCCGAACACAATGTAGAGAATGTACCACGTCTCGTTGGTCTCCAAGCCCACCCCCACCACCAGGAGAATCTGTAGAGTCTGGTAGAACCAGGTGGCGAGGCCAATGTATTGCAGGTAGTTGTGCGAGATGGCGTCTTTGCCGGCCTGGACCATGAAACACAGCATTGCTGAAAAGAGGATGATGAGGCCCGTTAGCCCACTCTTCGTGGGTTCGACCAGCTGGGGCGATAGGAAATAATACACCATCAGAATGGTGAGCTTGGTCAAGCAGTCTATCAAGTTCATCACCACGACAGAATTCCGCCGTTGGCGGGCGAAGTAGCTTTGGTACAGTTTCTCCAGCTCCTTAGATCTGAAGGAGTGGTTTAAGGTGGGGAACAGTAGCCCCCGGTAACTGTAACCCGTCGACACGAAGAACTGGGTCACGGTGTTGTCTGCAGACTCATCCTGGTCGATGCAAGGATAGACGGAGCCCGCCTTGGTGGAGATATTAGACAGGATCTGCCGGTTAATTTTGTAAACGTATTCTTTTTTGAAGGAGATTTTGTACTTTGGGAAGCTGGCGGCATTGGACAGTGATTCCTTCCTCTTGCCGAAGAACCTGGTAACTTTTTGCCACTGAAATACTTGTTGAGATTCAGCCTGATCTTGAATCGGCCGCATGGGGACCTTGAACTCGGAATTCTCGTGTAATGTTTCCATTACGTTGTGGTGGAGGGTCCAACTCCCCGAGACTAACCACCAGCCTTTCCACCTTCAGCCATGCGGCGACGGGGGAGCGCCATTCCTCTCGGTCCGCTCCCAGCAACCACCCACCTCACAGTGTCGCTAGACACCAGCAGCCAGTTCCAAATCCAACCAATCGACTTCGATCATTACAACGGCGAACGGGTCCACGAGCCTCGACCTCCGCACGATCTCCTACCCCGCTCTCTCTCTCTGCTCAAGGACAATTGTGACTCCTTCCCGCTACTGTCCTGTCACAATGGGGTGAGCACGCCCATATCGTTGGCTTTCGCCTGATACGCAACGGTAGCGTTGCGCGGGCAGTCTGCAAAGAACGCGGAACTCATACCGGAGGCGCACCATGTGGGTGAAGAACCAGAGTAGCTGAATGCAGCGGTACTCAAGCACCCCTCGCGCAAACCCAACCAAACAACTGCAGCCGCAAGTAAAGCAGAGCGTGGTTAACAGTTCCAAAAGTCTGAGATCGGGTACATCAGAGAATCGCTTCCATTTTTTAATCCTGCTCGAGCTCTCAGGTCTTGTTCCGCAGGTCTCGTAAATTTAAACCATCTCTCTCAAACTCCAGCTCAACCTACTTATTTAACCTTGCTTTGAACTAACAGTTTGTCTTTTATTTCCATGTTTATTTTTATTATTTTATTTTCATGTTTACACTTTATCCCATTGTAAAAAACTTCCATTGCTGAAGCTTTAGGAAAGCATCAAGTTGGGTAAGTCTTCTGGATCGGACGAGATGTACCCCAGGCTACTGTTGAAGGCGAGGAAGGAGATTGCTGAGCCTCTGGCAATGACCTATGCATCTTCAGTGAGGACAGGGGAGCTTCAGGTGGATTGCAGGGTTGCAGATGTTCCCTGATTCAAGAAAGGGAGCAGAGATAGTCCAGCAAATTATAGACCAGTGAGTATTACTTCAGTGGTTGGTAAATTGATAGAGAAGATGCTGAGAGCCAGGATATAGGAACATTTGGAGAGGCATAATTATGATTAGAAATGGTCAGCATGGCTTTGTCAAAGGCAGGTTATGCCTTACGAGCCTGATTGAATTATTTGAGGACGTGAGTAAACATGTTGATGAAGGTAGAGCAGTAGATGTCGTTTACATGGATTTTAGCAAGGCTTATTGAGAAAATAAAGCGACATGGGATTCAAGGGGACCTTGCTTTGTCGATCCAGAATTGGCTTTCCAACAGAAGGCAAAGAGTGGTTGTAAACGGGTCATATTCTGCATGGAGGTCAGTGACCAGTGGTGTGCTTCAGGGATCTGTTCTGGGACCCCTACTCTTCGTGACTTTTATAAATGACCTTGATGAGGAAGTGGTTAGTAAATTTTCTGATGACACAAAGATTTTGGGTGTTGTGGATAGAGTGTGCAGGGCTGTCAGAGGTTACAGCAGGACATCAATAGGATGCAAAATTGGGCTGAGAAGTGGCAGATGGAGTTCAACCCAGATAAATGTGAGGTGGTTCATTTTGGTCGGTCAAATATGATGGTAGAATATAGTATTAATGGTAAGACCCCTGGCAGTGTGCAGGATCAGAGGGATCTTGGGGTCTGAGTACAATAGACAGTAGGTGCAGGAGTAGGCCATTCAGCCCTTCTAGCCAGCACCGCCATTCACTGTGATCATGGCTGATCATATGCAGTCAGTACCCCGTTCCTGCCCTCTCCCCATATCCCTTGACCCCGCTATCTATAAGAGCTCTAATTCTCTATTGAAAGCATCCAAAGACTTGTTCTCCACTGCCTTCTGGGGCAGAGCATTCCACATATCCACCACTCTCTGGGTGAAAAAGTTTTTCTGCATCTCTGTTCTAAATGGCCTACCCTTTATTCTTAAACTGTGGCCTCTAGTTCTAGACTCACCCATCAGCGGGAACATGCTTCCTGCCTCCAGCGTGTCCAATCCCTTAATAACCTTATATGTTTCAATCAGATCCCCTCTCATCCTTCTAAATTCCAGGGTATACAAGCCCAGTCGCTCCAACCTTTCAACATATAACAGTCCTGCCGTTCTGGGAATTAACCTTGTTAACCTACTATTGCACTCCCTCAATAGTAAGAATGTCCTTCCTCAAATTTGGAGACCAAAACTGCACACAATTCTCCAGGTGGGGTCTCACTTGTGCTCTGTACAGCTGCAGAAGGACCTCTTTACTCCTATACTCAATTCCTCTTGTTATAAAGGCCAGCATGCCATTAGCTTTCTTCACTGCCTGCTGTACCTGCATGCTTGCTTTCATTGACTGATCTACAAGAACACCTAGATCTCGTTGTACTTCCCCTTTTCCTAACTTGACTCCATTTAGATAGTAATCTGTCTTCCTGTTAGTGCCACCAAAGTGGATAACCTCACATTTATCCACATTAAACTGCATCTGCCCACTCACCCAACCTGTCCAAGTCAACCTGCATTCTCATAACATCCTCCTGACATTTCACACTGCCACCCAGCTTTGTGTCATCAGCAAATTTGCTAATGTTACTTTTAATCCCTTCATCTAAATCATTAATGTATATTGTAAACAGCTGTGGTCCCAGCACCAAACCTTGCGGTACCCCACTGGTCACAGCCTGCCATTCCGAAAGGGGCCCGTTAATTGCTACTCTTTGTTTCCTGTCAGCCAGCCAATTTTCAATCCATGTCAGTACCCAATACCATGTGCCCCAATTTTGCCCACTAATCTCCTATGTGGGACTTTATCAACAGCTTTCTGGAAGTCCAGGTACACTACATCCACTGGCTCTCCCTTGTCCATTTTCATAGTTACATCCTCAAAAAACTCCAGAAGATTAGTCAAGCATGATTTTCCCTTCATAAATCCATGCTGACTCGGACTGATCCTTCTACTGCTATCCAAATGTGTCGTAATTTCCTCTTTTATAATTGACTCCAGCATCTTTCCCACTACTGACATCAGGCTAACCGGTCTATAATTCCCTGTTTTCTCTCTCCCTCCTTTCTTGAAAAGTGGGACAACATTAGCCACCTCCAATCCACAGGAACTGATCCTGAATCTATAGAACATTGGAAAGTTATTACCAATGCATCCACTATTTCTAGAGCCACCTCCTTAAGTACCCTGGGATGCAGACCATCAGGTCCCAGGTACTCATCAGCCTTCAGACCCAACAGTCTATCCAACACCATTTCTTGCCTAATATAAATTTCATTCAGTTCATCCTTCACCCTAGTTCCTTTGGCCACTATTACATCTGGGAGATTGTTTGTGTCTTCGCTCGTGAAGACAGATCCAAAGTACCTGTTCAGCTCATCTGTCATTTCCTTGTTCCCCATAATAAATTCACCCGTTTCTGACTTCAATGGCCCAATTTTGGTCTTAATTTTTTTTTGCTTTTCACATACCTAAAGAAGCTTTTACTATCCTCCTTCATATTCTTGGCTAGTTTACCTACATTTTTTCTCTGCGTATTGCCTTTTTTGTTATTTTCTGTTGCTCTTTAGAAGCTTCCCAGTCCTCCGGCTTCCCTCTCATCTTTGCTATGTTATACTTCTCTTTTATTTTTATACTGTCCTTTATTTCCGTCGTCAGCCATGGCCACCCCTTACTCCCCTTAGGATCTTTCTTCCTCTTTGGAATAAACCAATCCTGCACCTTCTGCATTATTCCCAGAAATACCTGCCATTGTTGTTCCACTGTCTTCCCTGCCAGGGTATTGTTCCATTGAACTTTGGCCAGCTCCTCCCTCATAGCTCCATAGTTCCCTTTGTTCAACTGTAATACTGACACATCCAATTTTCCCTTCTTCTCAAATTGTAGGTTAAAACATATCATATTATGGTCACTACCTCCTAATGGCTCCTTTACCTCGAGGTCCCTGATCAAATCCGGTTCATTGCACAACACTAAATCTAGAATTGCTTTCTCCCTGGTAGGCTCCAGTACCAGCTGTTCTAAGAATCCATCTCGGAGGCACTCCACAAACTCCCTTTCTTGGGGTCCAGTACCATTCTGATTCTCCCAGTTTACCTTCATGTTGAAATCCCCCATGACAACTGTATTATTACCTTTGCGACATGCTAATTTTAACTCTTCATTCAACTTACACCCTACATCCAGACTGCTGTTTGGGGGCCTGTAGATAACTCCCATTAGGGTCTTTCTACCCTTAGAATTTCTCAGTTCTATCCATACTGACTCTACATCCCCTGATTCTATGTCCCCCCTCGCAAGGGACTGAATATCATTCCTCACCAACAGAGCCACCCCACCCTCTCTGCCAGTCAGTCTGGACACTCAAAGCAGCTGCGCAGGTTGACTCTGTGGTTAAGAAGACATATGGTGCATTGGCCTTCATCAATCATGGAATTGAGTATAAGAGCTCAGAGGTAATGTTACAGCTATATAGGACCCTGGTCAGACCCCACTTGAGTACTGTGCTCAGTTCTGGTCACCTCACTATAGAAAGGATGTGGAAACTATAGAAAAGGTGCAGAGGAGATTTACAAGGATGTTGCCTGGATTGGGGAGCATTTCTTATGAGAAAAGGCTGAGTGCAGGCACAATATCAGAGGAAGAACAATACACACATTCAAAGAACTGTTTAGACATGCTCACAGTTTTATTTCTCATTGAGTCAATGACAGGCTCAATTCCAGCTGCTGTCTGTAAAGACTTTGTATCTTCTCTCTGTGAATGCATGGGGTTCCTTCTGGTGCTCCAGTTTCCTCCCACATTCCAAACAGACGGTGAAGTTTAGTAACAGACACAAAATGCTGGTAGAACACAGCAGACCAGGCAGCATCTATAGGAAGAAGTAATGCCGACATTTCGGGCTGAGACCCTTTGTCAGGACTAACTGAAATAAAAGATAGTAAGAGATTTGAAAGTAAGAGATTTGAAAGTAGGAGGGGGAGGGGGAAATCCGAAATGATAGGAGAAGACCGGAGGGGGTGGGGTGAAGCCAAGAGCTGGAAAGGTGATTGGCCAAAGGTATACAGAGCTGGAGAAGAGAAAGGATCATGGGACAGGATCTAGGGAGAAAAAATGGAGGAGGGGAGCACCAGAGGGAGATGGAGAACAGGCAAAGAGTGATGGGTAGAGAGAGTGAGAGAGGTAAAAAAGGGGGGTAAATAACTAAATCAGGGATGGGGTAAGAAGGGGAGGAGGGGCATTAACTGAAGTTGGAGAAGTCAATGTTCATGCCATCAGGTTGGAGGCTACCCAAATGGTATACGAGGTGTTGTTCCTCCAACCTGAGTGTGGCTTCATCTTGAAAGTGAAGTCTAGTAAGTTGTGGATATGCTATGTTGATGCCTGATGTATGGAGACACTTGCAGACTGCCACCAAAACATCATCAGATTTGGCTGTGATGTAAGCAACAGATTTCATGGTACTTTTCAATACACTTGCAGCAAATAAAGCTAATCTTTAAATCACGAACAAGAAAAAATATGCAGGTGCTGGAAATCCAAGAAACACACTCAAAATGCTGGAGGATCTCAGCAGGCCAAGCAGCTTTTATGGAAAAGAGAATTTCAAAGTTTCCAGTTGAGACCCTTCATCAGGACTAGAGGGAAAAACATGAGGAGTCGATGTACTCTTTTTCCATAGATGCTGAGTTCCTCCAGTATTTTGTGTGTGTATCCTGAGGCTGTGCCCCGTTGTCAGAGACTCCCCCACCATGGGAAACATTTTTTGCACATCTACTCTGTCCAAGCCTTTCAACATTCAAAAGGTTTCAATGAGATCCCCTCCATCCTCCTAAATTCCAGCGCATACAGACCCAGAGCCATCAAACATTCCTTGTATGATAACCTTTTCGTTACCGGAATAATCCTTGTGAACCACCTCTAAACTCTCTCCAACGCCAGCACATATTTTCTTAAGGAGTCCCAAACTGTTCACAATATTCAAGGTGAGGTCTCACCAGTGCCTTATAAAGCCTCAGCATCACATCCCTGCTCTTACATTCTAGACTACTTGAAATGAATGCTAACACTGCATTTGCATTCCTCACCACTGACTCAACCTGCAAGTTAACCTTTAGGGTGTGAGAGTTACTCAAGAGTGTGGATGAACAAAGGGACCTTGGGGTTTAAATCCATACATCCCTCAAGGTCGCTGCACAGGTTGATAGGGTAGTTAAGAAGGCCCATGGGATGCTAGGCTTCATTAACAGGGGGATTGAGTTCAAGAGGAGAGAGGACATGTTGCAACTCTACAAATCTCTGGCAAGACTGCACTTAGAGTATTGTTTTCAATTCTGGTCACCTCATTATAGGAAGGATGTGGAAGCTATGGAGAGGGTGCAAAGGAGATTTACCGGGATATTGCCTGGTTTGGAGAACAAGTGATATGAAGAAAGGTTAGCAGAGCTGGGACTTTTCTCTTTGGAGCGTAGAAGAATGAGAGGGGACTTGATAGAGGTCTACAAGATTATGAGAGGCATAGATAGGGTGGATAGTCAGTACCTGTTTCCCAGGGCACCAATAGCAAACACCAGGGGGCATATGTGCAAAATTAAGGGAGGGAAGTTTAGGGGAGACATCAGGGGTAAGTTTTTAACATAGAGGGTTGTGAGTGCCTGGAATGACTTGCTAGGGATGGTGGTGGAGGCTAAAACATTAGGGGTATTTAAGAGCCTCTTGGACAGGCACATGGATAAAAGAAAAATGGAGGGTTATGGGGTAGTGTGGGTTTAGCACTTTTTTTAAAGGATTTTCTGGGTCGGCACAACATGGAGGGCTGAAGGGCCTGTACTGTGCTATAGTGTTCTATGGTTCTATGGTGGTCTGCATAAGGACTCCCAAATCTCTTTGCATCTCAGATTTATGGATTTTCTCCCCGTTTAGAAAATAGTCTGCACATTTATTTCATCTACAAAAGTGTGTGACCATGCAGTTTTCAACATTGTATTTCATTTGCCACTTTCTTGCCCATTCTCCAAATCTGTCCTTCTGCATCCTGTTTCCTCAAAATTACCTGTCCCTCCACCAATCTTCATATCATATCATATCATATCATATCATCTGAAAACTTGGCAACAAAGCTATCTATTCCATCATAAGAAGTGATCCCATCACCAACCCTTACAGAACACCACTAGTCACTGGCAATAAACCAGAAAAATATCCTTTTATTCCCACTCGCTGCCTCCAATCAGCCAATACTCTAACCATGCCAGTAACTTTCCAGTAATAACATGGGCTCTTAACTTAGTAAGCAGCCTCATGTGTGGCACCTTGTCAAATGCCTTCTGTAAGTCCAAATGTACAACACCCATTGCATCCCCTTTATCTACCCTCCTTGTAATCTCCTCAAGAATTCCAACAGGTTCATTCAGCAAGATTTTTCCTTAAGGAAACCATGCTGACTTAGTCCTATCAAATCCTGTGTCACCAAGTACTTCATAACCTCATCCTTAACAATTGACTCCAACATCTTCCCGACTACTGAGGTCAGGCTAACTGGTATGTAATTTCCTTTCTGCTGCTTTCTTCCTTTCTTAGAGTGGATTGACATCCGCAATTTTCCAGATCTCTGGAACTATGCCAGAGTCCAATTATATTTGAAGTACCATTTCTAATGCCTCCACAATCTCCACCGCGACCTCTTTCAGAACACCCTAGGATCCTGGTGACTTATGTACCTTCAGGTCTTTCAGCCTTTTGAGCACCTTCCCCCTGTAATAGTATCTGCACTCACTTCTCTTCCCTCACACCTTTCAACATCTGGCACACTGTTGGTGTCTTTCACAAAGAAAACAGATGCAAAATACTCTATCACTCCCATTTCCTGCACATCTGTCCTCACCCCATCCACTGCCACCCCACTTGTGATAGGGTTCCCCTTGTCCTCACCTACCACCCCACCAGTCTCTGGGTCCAACGTATAATTCTCCGTAACTTCCACCACCTCCAAAGGGATCCCACTACCAAGCACATCTTTCCCTCCCCCCCCTTCTGCTTTCCGCAGAGATCGCTCCCTATGCCACTCACTTGTCCACTCGTCCCCCCCCATCCCTTCCCACCAATCTCCCTTCTGGCACTTATCCTTGTAAGCGCAACAAGTGCTACACCTGCCCTTACACTTCCTCCCTCACCACCATTCAGGGCCCCAGACAGTCCTTCCAGGTGAGGTGACACTTCACCTGTGAGTCGGCTGGTGTGGTATACTGCGTCCGGTGCTCCCGGTGTGGTCTTTTATATATTGGTGAGACCCAACGCAGACTGGAAAACCGTTTCGCTGAACACCTACACTCTGTCCGCCAGAGAAAGCAGGATCTCCCAGTGGCCACACATTTTAATTCCACGTCCCATTCCCATTCTGATATGTCTATCCATGCCCTCTTCTGCTGTCAAGATGAAGCCACACTCAGGTTGGAGGACCAACACCTTATATACTGGCTGGGTAGCCTCCAACCTGATGGCATGAACATTGATTTCTCTAACTTCTGTTAATGCCCCCCCTTCCCTTCTTACCCCATACCTGATATATTTAGTTTTCCCCCCCTCTTTTTTTCTCTCTCTCTCTCTCTGCCCATCACTCTTTGCCTGTTCTCAATCTCTCTCTGGTGCTCCCCTCCCCATTTCTTTCTCCCTAGGCCTCCCGTCCCATGATCCTTTCCCTTCTCCAGCTCTGTATCCCTTTTGCCAATCACCTTTCCAGCTCTCAGCTTCACCCCACCTCCTCTGGTCTTCTCCTATCATTTCGCATTTCCCCCTCCCTCTCCTACTTTCAAATCTCTTACTATCTTTCCTTTCAGTTAGTCCTGATGAAGGGTCTCAGCCCGAAATGTTGACAGTGCTTCTTCCTCTAGAAGTTGCCTGGCCTGCTGCGTTTCACCAGCATTTTGTGTGTGTTGCTTTAATTTCCAGCACCTGCAGATTTCCTCGTGTTTGCAAAATACTCTATTAGTTCATCTGTAATCTCCTTGTCCCCCATTGTTATTTCTCTGCCCTCATTTTCTAGTGGTCCTATATCGATTTTCACCTTTTATTTTTTAAATACTTGAAAATGCTTTTACTATCTACTTTGATATTGTTAGCTAGCTTGCTTTCATATTTCATTTTTCCCTCCTAATGATTCTTTTAGTTGTTTTCTGTACTTTTATTAAAAGCTTCCCACTCCTCTATCTTACTGGTAATTTTTGCATGGTTGTATGCCCTCTCTTTTCCATTTACATTAGCTTTGGTTTAACTTGTCAGCCGCAGACGGATTATTTTGCCATGAGTATTTTTTCACTTATGGAATACACCTTCCTCATTTTTTCCAGACACATTGCTGCTCTGCTGTCATCCCTGCCAGCATGTCCTTCCAATTTACTTTGGCCAATTCCTCTCATACCACTGTAATTTCCTTTACTCCACTAAAATACTGCTATATCAGACTTTACTTTCTCCCTATTCATTTTCAGGTTGAACTCAATCATATTGTGATCACGTCGCTGAAGAGTATTTTAACCTTAAGCTCACTAATCACCTACAGTTCATTATATAACACCCAATCCAATATAGCTAATCCCCTAGATGATTCAATGACAAAACTGCTCTAAAAAGCCATCTCACAGGCATTCAGCAAACTTACTCTCTTTTGGATCCATCACTATCCTGAATTTCCCAAGCTCCCATGATTACCATAACATTGTCTTTTTGACACACTTTTTCTATTTCTTATTTGTAATCTGTGGTCCACATCCTAGCTGCTGTTTGAAGACCTGTATATAACTGGCATCAGGGTCCTTTTACCCTTGCAGTTTCTTAACTCAACCCATAAGGATTCAACATCTTCAGATTCTATCACACATCTGTTTAATGATTTGATGCCATTTTTACCAGTAGAGCCACACCACCCCCTCTGCCTACCTTCCTTCCCTCCAATAGAACATGCAACCTTGTATATTCAGCTCCCAAGTACAACCATCATTTAGCCATGAGTCAGCGATGGCCACATCAAAAATGCAACAAGATCATCAACCTTCTTATACTCTGTGCATTGAGATATCACACTATGAGTCCTGTATTTGCTACCCTTTTTGATCCCTAATGCACTGATACTCACCCTGCTGGCTGCAATTTTGACCTATCCTCTGCCTGCCCTTCCTGACAGTCTGAAATCCTAATGGTCCATGAACCCAGAATAATGAATCAAGATGGGCGGTTCGAGTCCCCTAGAATACGATGGGTGTGCGCTTCGACAAAGAGGTGTGTGTGGGGGGGGGGGGGGGGAGGAGTAGTCCGATACAGAAAATAGACAAATATCCAGACAATGAAAATAAACTGAGACAGATGTCATTCCAATTGTCTAAACATTTGGGTAAAGACAACTGGCCTGCAGGAGGTTTATTTGATTTTAATTTAATACGGCAGGCGGAACAGGGAACATGGAAAGGGAAGGCAGGGAAAGAGTATAGTCGCCTGATTTGCCTATGGCAATAAGATGCAGAAATAAAAGACAGACACAAATTAAATTGTTTGACCGATAATGCTAAGCCAAGAGGGATAAACATACTTGATAAAAGAGGCAATCCTAGGAGCTGGCAAGAGTTGAGAACGATACGTGAGGAATGGGATAGGGGACAGAAACATAAAGGAGAAGGGGAAAGAAATTGTATCAGAGACAAAACATACTGGTGACTAGTGGTGTCCCACAAGGATCTGTTCTGGGACCTCTACTTTTCGTGATTTTTATTAACGATCTGGATGTTGGGGTAGAAGGGTGGGTTGGCAAGTTTGCAGATGACACAAAGGTTGGTGGCGTTGTAGATAGTGTAGAGGATTGTCGAAGATTGCAGAGAGACATTGATAGGATGCAGGAGTGGGCTGAGAACTGGCAGATGGAGTTCAACCCAGAGAAGTGTGAGGTGGTACACTTTGGAAGGACAAACTCCAAGGCAGAGTACAAAGTAAATGGTAGGATACTTGGTAGTGTAGAGGAGCAAAGGGATCTGGGGGTACATGTCCACAGTTCCCTGAAAGTTGCCTCACAGGTAGATAGGGTAGTTAAGAAAGCTTATGGGGTGTTAGCTTTCATAAGTTGAGAGATAGAGTTTAAGAGATGCAATGTAATGATGGAGCTCTATAAAACTCTAGTTAGGCCACACTTGGAGTACTGTGTCCAGTTCCGGTCGCCTCAGTATAGGAAGGATGTGGAAGCATTGGAAAGGGTACAGAGGAGATGCCTGGTTTAGAGAGTATGGAGTATGATCAGAGATTAAGGGAGTTAGGGCTTTACTCTTTGGAGAGAAGGAGGATGACAGGAGACATTATAGAGGTGTAAAGATATTAAGAGGAATAGACAGAGTGGACAGCCAGCGCCTCTTCCCCAGGGCACCACTGCTCAGTACAAGAGGACACAGCTTTAAGTTAAGGGGAGGGAAGTTCAAGGGGGATATTAGAGGAAGGTTTTAAACTGAGAGTGGTTGGTGTGTGGAATGCACTGCCTGAGTCAGTGGTGGAGGCAGATACACGAGTGAAGTTTAAGACACTACTAGACAGGTATATGGAGGAATTTAAGGTGGGAGGTTATATGGGAGGCAGGGTTTGAGGGTCGGCACAACATTGTGGGCCGAAGGACCTGTAATGTGCTGTACTATTCTATGTTCTATACTGGCCAAGGAAGAATAAATAAAGGGAAAAGAGAAACGGAAAATAAAAATAATTCTGGGGTACCCCAACCCCATCCAGACAAACTGGCCGTTTCCCCAAACAATACTGATGATTGGGAATAGGTAAGATGACCTAATAATCCTGCCGTACCATCCACAGCTGCGTTGGCGCGTGTTTTATCATGGTGGAGTTCCCCACCCCCGCATGGTTCTCACCTGGAGCCTCAGTTGCCAACTCGACAGTCATTGCATCACCACCAACCAAAGTAGTTCCTCCAGAACAAGTGGGCAGTCCAATATCCGTTTCTGCTCGCACGCACAGTCAGACTGGACCCCTCAACAAGGGCCATTGGTTTTACTGGGACTTATACAGACTCAGTATCAATTGCCCATGTGGACCATTCCTAACCCACAAGCTGGAGTGGTGGGACAAACACCTACTATGCATATCCATAAGCCCTGGAGCCCTTCCAAACTCTGTGGTATACTGAATGCTGCCCCTGACATAAAGGTCAACCCCCTAGAGGTCTGTAATTATTTAAGAACTGTCCTGATTATTTATTCCGGTTACTTCTGAGATCTGTTCCCCTTGGCTATGGCTGCCCTTCCTCCTACTGATCAGACACGATTCACCAGTCAGCTCGGTCATGGCAACTATGACCAGTTAATTGCTACTGGACAAACTGAACTGTGGATGACTGAAAATATATTGGACTCCTTGTCCCACGTTCTGGCCCCGTCCATAGATTTAACTAAGATCTAGAGCGTGAACTCAGGAAAGGTGAGACCCCTGATGATTTCCTAGAATGCTTTAATGCTGTTTTTTCTGCATGATCAGGAGATCCGCTGTATGCAGCAGAGAACCAGTCCCCACAGTACTGTGCTCTCCTAATCTATGCCCCCTCACTGGCAAGGTGACCGACAAGGTTAAAGTCAACAGTACGAACTGCTCAAAATCCATTCAAGTTTCAAAAAGCCATTTAAAATTAGTTAGTAGTTCACAAAGTAGTTCTAGGAAAGCTGTAAATCAGATAAAGACATTCATTATTTATCACTGCAGCTGTAGTAAAAATCTGCGGCCTTGTCAGAAAGAAGTGTCGTAGTTCAGTCTTTCAAAGCAAACCACACAGGCCATCTAAAGAGAGAAATGTTCATTTAAATTTTAGTACATAACGTTTCAGTGGGGGGCAAGAACAATCTTCTATATTTCAATATTTGTTTTCTTTCTTTGTGAGGAAAGGTTGATTTTTGATTTTGTGCAATTTTGAACAAATATAAGGACATTACATTATACTTTTTAAAAAATCTAGTTTGTTAGTTCTCGGAAAAAGAGTATTTGTTTTTAAAAGGTTTTGTTATCAAATGAGGCACCAATGTAGTATAGATGTTAGTAGACTAGAATGTACCAGATACAGCCCTTGACCTGTGCTAATTAACCCCTATTGTTAATACACTATGCTGATTCAGATGCTTAAATTCCTGGGCCTTGTCAATTTCCGCCACACGAGATATGAGGTCCATCCACACAACCCCCTCCTCCATTCTTCTCCCCCCGTTCTACTGTGAACCCAGCCACATTTTTTAAGAATGCCCACCTGGGCATCTAGATTCACTACCCCATCATTGTGCAACAGTAAGTCACCAGTTGACAGAAGTCCGACCTGACATGACTGATGTCACCCTTGCTAACCCGGACTTAGTTTTCTATGTAGATAGGAGCTCCTTTATAGACAACCAAGGCCAGCACCGTGCAGGCTGTGCTGCTGTTTCTGACATAGAAACCATGGAGTTCACTTGCTTTCTTTCTTCTCACTCAGCACAGCAAGCTGAACTCTTTGCACTCACTAGAGCATGCATCTTTGCCTCTGAAATCAGCCAATATTTTTAGACTTTTGATATGCCTTTGGAATCACTCATGACTTCGGCCAACTTTGGAAAGCTAGGGGTTATGTCACTAATGCCCATCACTAGTAAAGTTTAAATTTTACATCAAAAATCTTTCGTCCGCCATCTGTCTTCCTTCACAATTGGACATTAATGCTCTGTGCGCACACGCACGCCTCTGAGATTGACCATGGAAACAACAGAACTGACTCAGCTGTGAAACAAGCTGCCCGTACCGAAGCGCTGATTGTTCCCCAAATGACGAATCGCTAGGGAAAATCTGAATACCCCATTTCCGAATCAAAGGGAATGCCTGGAATTGAGGATGTGCGTGTTTTACAGAGGGATGCCTCTGAAAAAGAGAAAGCCACCTGGGAATCGGCTGGATGTTTTTACTCGCCGACCGAGGACCTCTGGCTTACTCCTGCCCATCAGGTCTGCAGATCTGAACCTATACTGGGCTATATTGTAGATTTTGTACATGCCAATACTCACCCTGGCAAGGAGGGAATGGTCAGGCAATGTTTGGAATGATGTTGGAGCCCGGACTTGGAGAAAGTAGCAGAGAATGTTGCTAGACGATATCTGACATGCCAAGAGCATAATCCAGGAAATGGCACCCCATGCCTAAAGGGGTATACCCCTGTTGGCCAGAAAAAATTTCAGTCTGATCAAGGACAGGGGAAGCAGACAAGCCAGTTGTCTTTGCTTCCCCCCCATTTTGTGGACTCTGAACAGTTTCTTGCTCTTGGGTAATCTAATCAGCGCAACTCAATGTAGATGCAGGAAGCTTCAGGTAATGATCTGCTAAACCATCTGAACCACAGAACATTACAGCACAGTAACAGGCCTTTTGACCCTTCTTGGCTGTGCCGAACCACTTTTCTGCCTAGTCCCACTGACCTGCACCTGTACCATATCCCTCCATACACATCTCATCCATGTACCTGTTCAAGTTTTTCTTAACTGTTAAAAGTGAGCCCGCATTTACCACTTCATCTGGCAACTCATTCCACACTCCCATCACTCTGTGTGAAGAAGCCCCCCCAATGATCCCTTTAAGCTATTCCCCCTTCATCCTTAACATATGTCCTCTAGTTTTTTTCTCTCCTAGCCTCAGTGGAAAAAGCCTCCTTGCATTCACTCTATCTATACCCATCATAATTTTATATACCTCTATCAAATTTCCCCTCATTCTTCTATGCTCCAGGGAATAAAGTCCTAACCTATTCAACTTTTCTCTGTAACACAGTTTCTCAAGTCCCAGCAACATCCTTGTAAACCTTCTCTGCACTCTTTTAACCTTATTAATATCCTTCCTGTAATTCGGTGACCAAAACTGCACACAATACTCCAAATTTAGCCTCTTTTACAACCTCCCAATAACATTCCAACTCTTATACTCAATACTTTGATTTATAAAGGCCAATGTACCAAAAGCTCTCTTTACGAACCTATCTACCTGTGACACCACTTTTAGGCAATTTTGTATTTGTATTCCCAGATCCCTCTGTTCTACTGCACTCCTCAGTGCACTACCATTTACCTTGTATGTTCTACCTTGGCTTGTCCCTCTAAAGTGCAATACCTCACACTTGTCTGTATTAAACTCCATCTGCCATTTTTCAGCCCATTTTCCCAGCTGGTCCAAATCCCTCTGCAAGCTTTGAAAACCTTCCTCACTATCCACACCTCCAATCTTTGTATCAATCACAATTTTGCTGATCCACTTTACCACATTATCATCCCAATCATTGATATAGATGACAAATAACAATGGACCCAGCACTGATCCCTGTGGCACACCACTAGTCACAGGCCTCCACCCAATGAAGCAGTCCTCCACTACCACTCTCTGGCTTCTCCCATTGACCCAATGTCTAATCCAATTTACTACCTCACCATGTATACCTAGCGACTGAATCTTCCTAACTAACCTCCCCTGTGGGACCTTGTCAAAGGCCTTACTGAAGTCCATGTAGACACCATCCACTACCTTACCTTCATCCATTTTTTTTAAATTATGAGGACACTCAGTCCTCGTTTATTGTCATTTAGAAATGCATGCATGCATTAAGAAATGATACAATGTTCCTCCAGAGTGATATCACAAAATTAAAAAAAGGACAAACCAAGACTCACACTGACAAAACCACATAATTATAGCATTTAGTTACAGCAGTGCAAAGCAATATCGTAATTCGATAACCGCAGACCATGGACACGGTTTTTAAAAAGTCTCAAAGTCCCGATCAACCCCAATAGTCCCAACAATATCAGGCAGCAAAAGGGAGAAACTCTCCCAGCCATAAACTTCCAGGCATTGACAATTAATGCCTCGGAAGCACCCGACGACAGCAGACTCTGAGTCCATCTGAAAACTTCGAGCCTCCAACCAGCCCCTCCGATACACCCTCCCGAGCGCCATCCTCTGCCGAGCAGCTTCGACCTTGTCCCGGCTGCTGAAACAGGCAAAGCCGAGGTCTCAGAGGCCTCCTCCGGAGATTCCGGACCGCACAGTAACAGCGGCAGCAAAGCCGGCATTTCATAAGTTACTCCAGACGTTCCTCCTCGGTCTCACATCTGTCTCCATCAAATCAGGATTGTGCACGGATCCCTACTTAACACGAAACATATCCATTCTCCAGAGAGGCCGCGCATGCTGCGTCGTGCCTCCATCTTAAAAAAATAGACTCGTAGAAAATAGGTGCAGGAGTAGGCCATTCGGCCCTTCGAGCCTGCACCAACATTCAGTATGATCATGGCTGATCATCCAACTCAGAACCCTGTACCTGCTTTCTCTCCATACCCCGATCCCTTTAGCCACAAGGGCCATATCTAACTTCCCCTTAAATATAGCCAATGAACTGGCCTCAACTGTTTCCTGTGGCAGAGAATTCCACAGATTCACCACTCTCTGTGTGAAGAAGTTTCTCCTCATCTCGGTCCTAAAAGGCTTCCCCTTTATCCTTAGACTGTGACCCCTCGTTCTGGACTTCCCCAACATCGGAAGCAATCTTCCTGCATCTAGCCTGTCCAATCCCTTTAGAATTTTATACGTTTCAATAAGATCCCCCTTCAATCTTCTAAATTCCAGTGAGTATAAGCCTAGTCGATCCAGTCTTTCTTCATATGGAAGTCCTGCCATCCCAGGAATCAATCTGGTGAACCTTCTCTGTACTCCCTCTAAGGCAAGAATGTCTTTCCTCAGATTAGGGGACCAAAACTGCACACAATACTCTAGATGCGGTCTCACCAAGGCCTTGTACAACTGCAGTAGAACCTCCCTGCTCCTGTACTCAAATCGTTTTGCTATGAATGCCAAGATACCATTTGCCTTTTTCACCACCTGCTGTACCTGCATGCCCAACTTCAATACGTACACAACACTGGAAGAACTCAGCAGGTCAGGCAGCATCTGTAAGAAAAGAGTAGCCAAAGTTTCAGGCCGAGACCCTTCATCAGGAACGTTTCATCTCGGCCCGAAACGTTGGCTACTCTTTTCTCAGGGATGCTGCCTGACCTGCTGAGTTCTTCCAGCATTGTGTACGTATTCTTTGATCCACAGCATCTGCAGTTGTATTTTTGTGCCCACCTTCAATGACTGGTGTACAATGACACCCAGGTCTCGTTGCACCTCCCCTTTTCCTAATCGGCCACCGTTCAGATAATAATCTGTTTTCCTGTTCTTGCAACCAAAGTGGATACCCTCACATTTATCCACATTAAATTGCATCTGCCATGAATTTGCCCACTCATCTAACCTATCCAAGTCACCCTGCATCCTCTTAGCATCCTCCTCACAGCTAATACCGCCGCCTAGCTTCGTGTCATCTGCAAACTTGGAGATGCTACTTTTAATTCCCTTGTCTAAATCATTAATATATATTGTAAACAACTGGGGTCCCAGCACTGAGCCTTGCGGTACCCCACTAGTCACTGCCTGCCATTCTGAAAAGGTCCCATTTACTCCCACTCTTTGCTTCCTGTCTGCCAACCAATTCTCTATCCATATCAATACCATACCCCCAATACCGTGTGCTTTAAGTTGCACACTAATCTCCTGTGTGGGACCTTATCAAAAGCCTTTTGAAAATCTAAATGTACCACATCCACTGATTCTCCCCTATCCACTTTACTAGTTACAACTTCAAAAAATTCTATAAGATTTGTCAGACATGATTTTCCTTTCACAAATCCATGCTGACTTTGTCCAATGATTTCACCTCTTTCTAAATGTGCTGTTATCACATCTTTGACAACCGACTCTAGCATTTTCCCCACCACCGATGTCAGACTAACCGGTCTATAATTCCCCGGTTTCTCTCTCCCTCCTTTTTTAAAAAGTGGGGTTACATTAGCTACCCTCCAATCCTCAGGAACTAATCCAGAATCTAAGGAGTTCTGATAAATTATCACTAATGCATCCACTATTTCTTGGGCTACTTCCTTAAGCACTCTGGGATGCAGACCATCTGGCCCTGGGGATTTATCTGCCCTTAATCCCTTCAATTTACCTAACACCACTTCCCTACTAACATGTATTTCCCTCAATTCCTCCATCTCACTAGACCCTCGGTCCCTTACTATTTCTGGAAGATTATTTATGTCCTCCTTAGTGAAGACAGAACCAAAGTAGTTATTCAATTGGTCTGCCATGTCTTTGTTCCCTATGATCATTTCACCTGTTTCTGACTGTAAGGGACATACATTTGTCTTGACCAATCCTTTTCTTTTCACACATCTATAAAAGCTTTTACAGTCAGTTTTTATGTTCCCTGCCAGCTTTCTCTCATAATCTTTTTTCCCTTTCCTAATTAAGCCTTTTGTCCTCCTCTGCTTGACTCTGAATTTCTCCCAGTCCTCAGGTGTGCCGCTTTTTTTTCGCTAGTTTATATGTTTCTTCTTTGGACTTGATACTATCCCTAATTTCCCTTGTCAGCCAAGGGTGCACTACCTTCCCTGGTTTATTCTTTTGCCAAACTGGGATGAACAATTGTTGTAGTTCATCCATGCAATCTTTAAATGCTTGCCATTGCATATCTACCGTCAACCTTTGAAGTATCATTTGCCAGTCTATCTTAGCTAATTCACGTCTCATACCTTCAAAGTTACCCTTCTTTAAGTTCAGAACTTTTGTTTCTGAATTAACTGTGTCACTCTCCATCTTAATGAAGAATTCCGCCATATTATGGTCACTCTTACCCAAGGGGCCTTGCACAAGATTGCTAACTAACCCTTCCTCATTGCTTAATACCCAATCTAGAGTGGCCTGCTCTCTAATTGTTCCTCGACATGTTGCTTCAGAAAACCATCCCACATACATTCCAAGAAATCCTCTTCCTCAGCACCCTTACCAATTTGGTTCACCCAATCTATATGTAGATTGAAGTCACCCATTATAACTACTGTTCTTTTATAGCACGCATTTCTAATTTCCTGTTTAATGCCATCCCCAACCTCACTACTACTGTTAGGTGGCCTGTACACAACTCCCATCAGTGTTTTCTGCCCCTTAGTGTTATGCAGCTCTACCCATATCGATTCCACATCCTCCAGGCTAATGTCCTTTCTTTCTATTGTGTTAATCTCCTCTCTAACCAGCAATGCTACCCCACCTCCTTTTCTTTCCTGTCTATCCCTCCTGAATATTGAATATCCCTGGATATTGAGCTCCCATCCTTGGTCGCCCTGGAGCCATGTCTCTGTGATCCCAACTATATCATATTCATTAATAACTATCTGCACATTCAATTCCTCAACCTTGTTACGAATGCTCCTCGTATTGACACACAAAGCCTTCAGGCTTGTTTTTACAACACTCTTAGCCCTTATACAATTATGTTGAAAAGCGGCCCTTTTTGATTTTTGCGCTGGATTTGCCTGCCTGCCACTTTTACTTTTCACCTTACTACTTTTTGCTTCTACCCTCATTTTACACCCCTGTCTCTCTGCACTTGTTCCCATCTCCCTGCCACATTAGTTTAAATCCTCCTGAAAAACAGTAGCAAACGCTCCCCTTAGGATGCTCCAGAAATTTGAATCCCTCCCCCTTGCGCCATCCTTCAAGCCACATATTCATCTGAAATATCCTTCTATTTCTACTCTAACTAGCACGTGGCACTGGTAGAAATCCAGAGATTATTACCTTTGTGGTCCTACATTTTAGTTTATCTCCTAACCGCCTAAATTCACCTTGTAGGACCTCATCCCATTTTTTTACCTATATCATTGGTACCTATGTGCACCATGACCACTGGCTGTTCACCCTCCCACTCTAGAAAGTCCTGCAGCCGCTCAGAGACATCCTTGACCCTTGCACCAGGGTGGCAACATACCATCCTGGAGTCTCATTTGCGGCCACAGAAACGCCATCTATTCCCCTTACAATCGAATCCCCTATCATTATAGCTCTCCCAAATCCTTTTCCTTCCCTCTTGTGCCGCAGAGCCACCCATCTTCTCCTCTCTTAAAGGCACTTTCCTGGTAACCTCCTCAAAAAACACTAATAGATTTGTTAAACATGACCGACCACACATAAAGCCATGTTGACTCTCCCTAATAAGTTCCTGTCTATCCAAATACTTGGAGATCCTATCTCTTAGTATTCCTTCCAATAATTTACCTACTACCGACGTCAAACTTACGGGCCTATAATTTCCCGGATTACTTTTAGAGCTTTTTTTAAACAACGGAACAACATGAACTATCCTTCAATCTGCCAGCACCTCACCCGTAGACATTGACATTTTAAATATATCTGCCAGGCCCCTGCAATTTCAACATCAGTCTCCTTCAAGGTCCAAGGGAATACCCTGTCAGGGACTGGGGAATTATCTGCTGATTTGCCTCAAGATAGCAAGCACCTCCTCCTCTTCAATCTGTATAGGTTCCATGACTTCACTACCTGTTTGCCTTATTTCCATTGACTCCATGCTAGTTTCCTTAGTGAACACAGATGCAAAAAAAAACTATTTGAGATCTCCCCCATTTCTTTTGGTTCTATACATAGCCAACCACTCTGATCTTCAAGAGGACCAATTTTATCCCTTACTGTCCTTTTGCTCTTAATATACCTGTAGAAGCTTTTTGGATTATCCTTCACCTTGACTGCCAAAGCTACCTCATGTTTTCTTTTAGCCCTTCTGATTTCTTTCTTAAGTACTTTATTGCATTTTTATACCCCTCAAGCACCTTATTTGCTCCATTTCCTATACATGTTATACATCTCTCTCTTCTTTATCAGAGTTCCAATATCCCTTGAGAACCAAGGTTCCTTATTCTTATTCACTTTGCCTTTAATCCTGACAGGAACATACAAACTCCGCAATCTCAAAATTTCTCCTTTGAAGGCCTCCCACTTACCAATCACATCCTTGCCTGAGAACAACCTGTCCCAATCTACACTTTTTAGATCCTTTCTCATTTCTTCAAATTTGGCCTTTCCAGTTTAGAACCTTAACCCGAGGACCAGATCTATTTTTACCCATGATCAAGTTGAAACTAATGGTGTTATGATCACTGGAACTAGTGTTCCCCTACACACACTTCCATCACCTGTCCTAACTCATTTCCTAATAGGAGATCTAATATTGCATCCTCTCTGGTTGGTATCTCTACATATTGATTTAGAAAACCTTCCTGAACACATTTTACAAACTCTAACCTGTCTAGACCTATAACCATATGGGAGTCTCAATCAATACATGGAAAATTAAAATCCCCTATTATCACAGCTTTATGTTTCCTGCAGTTGTCTGCTATCTCTCTACAGATTTGCTCCTCCAATTCTCGCTCTTGGGTGGTCTATAATACAACCCCATTAATGTGGTCATATCTTTCCTATTTCTCAGCTCCACCCATATAGCCTCAGTAGACAATCTCTCTAATCTCTCCTGCCTGAGCACTGCTTAATATTTTCCCTGACTAGCAATGCCACCGTCCTCCCACCCTTCATCTCATCCAAAACATCGGAACCCTGAAACATTGAGCTGCCATTCCTGCCCCTCCTGTAGCCAAGTTTCACTAATGGCTATAATGTTGTAATTCCATGTGTCAATCCACACCCTCAGCTTGTCAGCCTTCCCCACAATGCTCCTTGCATTGAAATAGACACACCTCTGAAGATTATTACCACCACACACAACCCTTCTATTTGTGACTTTGCATGAACTTTTAACATTTATTTTCACCCCCGCTCCACTATCTGCACTCTGGTTCCTATCCCTCTGCCAATCTCATTTAAACCCTCCCCAATAGTACTAACAAACCTCCCTGCAAGGATATTGGTCCCCCTGCAGTTCAGGTGTAAACCATCTTTCTTGTCCCACCTGCCCCAGAAGAGGTCCCAATGATCATGAAAGCTGAAACCCTGCCCCCTACACCAGTTTCTCAGACGTGTTCATCCTCCAGAGCATCCTACTCTTACCCTCACTGGCACGTGGCACAGGTAGCAATCCGGAGATTACCACCCTCGAGGTCCTGCTCTTTAACTTCCTACCAAGCTCTCTATACTCGCTCTTCAGGACCTCCTCACTCTTTGTTCCTACGTCATTGGTACCGATGTGTACCATGACATCTGGCTGCTCACCCTCCCACATTAGAATGCTGTGCACGCGATCAGACCCTGGCACCCGGGAGGCAACAAACCACTCAGAAGTCTCTGTCACGACACAGAACCTCCTGACTGTACCTCTAACTATCGAGTCTCCTATCACTACCGCTCTCCTCCTCTTCGACCCTCCCTTCTGCACTGCAGAACCAGACTCTCTGCCAGAGATCCAGCTGCCGCAGCTTACATAGAAAAATACAGCACAGTACAGACCCTTCGGTCCACAATGCTGTGCCGACAAAACCTGCCTCCCATATAACCCTCCACCTTAAATTCCTCCATATACCTTTCTAGTAGTCACTCAAATTTCACTAGTGAATCTACCTCCACCACTGACTCAGGCAGTGCATTCCACACACCAACCACTCTCTGAGTAAAAAACCTTCCTCTAATATCCCCCTTGAACTTTCCACCCCTTACCTTAAAGCCATGTCCTCTTGTATTGAACAGTGGTGCCCTGGGGAAGAGGCGCTGGCTGTCCACTCTGTCTATTCTTCTTAATATCTTGTATACCTCTATCATGTCACCTCTCATCCTCTTTCTCTCCACAGAGTAAAGTCCTAGCTCCCTTTATCTCTGATCATAATGCACACTCTCTAAACCAGGCAGCATCCTGGTAAATCTCCTCTGTACCCTTTCCAATGCTTCCACATCCTTCCTATAGTGAGGTGACCAGAACTGGACACAGTACTCCAAGTGTGGCATAACCAAAGTTTTATAGAGCTGCATCATTACCCCACAACTTTTAAACTCTATCCCTTATGAAAGCTAACATTCCATAAGCTTTCTTAGCTACTCTGTCTACCTGTGGGACAACTTTCAGGGATCTGTGGACATGTACCCCCAGATCCCTCTGCTCCTCCACACTTCCAAGTATCCTGCCATTTACTTTGTACTCTGCCTTGGAGTTTGTCCTTCTAAAGTGCACCACTTCACACTTCTCTGGGTTGAACTCCATCTGCCACTTCTCAGTCCACTTCTGCATCCTATCAATGTCTCTCTGCAATCTTAGACAATCCTCTATACTATCCAGAACACCACCAACCTTTGTGTCGTCTGCAAATTTGCCAACCCACCCTTCCACCCCCACATCTAGGTCGTTTGACATAGAAAATAGGTGCAGGAGTAGGCCATTCGGCCCTTTGAGCCTGCACCACCATTCAGAATGATCATGGCTGATCATCCAACTCAGAACCCTGTACCTGCCTTCTCTCCATACCCCCAATCCCTTTAGCCACAAGGACCATATCTAACTCCCTCTTAAATATAGCCAATGAACTGGCCTCAATTGTTTCCTGTGGCAGAGAATTCCACAGATTCACCACTCTCTGTGTGAAGAAGTTTCTCCTCATCTCGGTCCTAAAAGGCTTCCTCTTTATCCTTAAACTGTGACCCCTCGTTCTGGACTTCCCCAACATCGGGAACAATTTTCCTGCATCTAGCCTGTCTAATCCCTTTGTAATTTTATACATTTCAATAAGATCCCCTCCTCAATCTTCTAAATTCCAGTGAGTATAAGCCCAGTTGATCAAGTCTTTCTTCATATGGAAGTCCTGCCATCCTAGGAATCAATCTGGTGAACCCTTGTACTCCCTCTATGGCAAGAATGTCTTTCCTCAGATTAGGGGACCAAAACTGCACACAATACTCCAGGTATGGTCTCACCAAGGCCTTGTACAACTGCAGTAGAACCTCCCTGCTCCTGTCCTCGAATCCTCTTGCTATGAATGCCAACATACCATTCACCTTTTTCACCACCTGCTGTACCTGCCTGACCACTTTCAATGACTGGTGTACAATGACACCCAGGTCTCATTGCACCTCCGCTTTTCCTAATCGGCCACCATTCAGATAATATTCTGTTTTCCTGTTCATCCCACCAAAGTGGATAACCTCGCATTTATCCACATTAAATTGCATCTGTCATGAATTTGCCCACTCACCTAACCTATCCAAGTCACCTTGTATCCTCTTAACATCCTCCTCACAGCTAACACTGCCGCCCAGCTTCGTGTCAGCCACAACTTGAAGATGCTGCATTTAATTCCCTCATCTAAATCATTTATATTGTAAACAACTGGGGTCCCAGCACTGAGCCTTGTGGTACCCCACTAGTCACTGCCTGCCATTCTAAAAAAGTCCCCTTTATTCCCACTCTTTGCTTCCTGTCTGCCAACCAATTCTCTATCCACATCAAGACCATACCCCCAATACCGTGGGGGTACGGTATTTAATATTCTGTACCCATTCCATTGGGTATGATATTTAATAAAAATCATGAAAAGTAGAGGTGCCAGAACTGATCCTTGTGGGACACCACTAGTCACAAACCTCAAATCCAAATGTATTCCCTCCATGACGACCCTCTACTTTCTGCAGGCAAGCCAATTCTGAATCCACCTGGTCAAACTTCCCTGGATCCCATGCCTTCTGACTTTCTGAATAAGCCTACTGTGTGGAACCTTGTCAAATGCATGTAGATCACATCCACTGCATTACCCTCATCTATAAGAACATAAGAGACAGGAGCAGGAGTAGGCCAATTGGCCCCTCAAGCCTGCTCCGCCATTCAACAAGATCATGGCTGATCCAATCTTAACTCTAGTTATCACCGAATCCCACAAGGCAACAGTGCCAACCAACAGGACACCATGCCGCCCATTTTATTTTATTATTCATCCCGTCCAAACCCATGTGATCACCCGGGGAAAAAAAAAACGATTTGCCAATTGAGGAGAAAAAATCTGGAAAATTCCTCTCCGATCCATCCAGGCTATCGAAAACTGGCCCAGGAGATCACATGGCTGATCTAAACCTAGCCTCATGTCCACTTACCTGCTCACTCACCGTATCCCCTAATGCCATTTTTATCCAGGAAAATGTCTATCTCTGTTTTTAATTTATTGAGTGTAGTAGCTTCCACAGCTCTCTGGGGCAGTAAATTCCACAGCCCCACTACCCTCTGAGTGAAGAAATTTCTCCTCATCTCAGTCCTGGAACGGCATCCCCTTATTTTAAGATTATGCCCCCTAGTCCTAGTTTCAACCATCATTGGGAACATTCTCCCCGCATCCACCCAATCAAGCCCCTTCACAATCTTATATGTTTCAATAAGATCGCCTCTCATTCTTTGGAACTCCAATGAGTAGAATCCTAATCTACTCAACCTCTCATCATACTTCAACCCACCCATCCCCGGAATTAACCTAGTGAACCTTCTCTGCACTGCCTCGAGAGCCAGTATGTCCTTTCTTAAATATGGACACTAGAACTGCATGCAGTACTCCAGGTGTGATCTCACCAATACCCGGTACAACTGCAGTAAGACCTCCCTGTTCTTATACTCCATCCCCCTAGCAATAAAAGCCAGCATTCCATTGGCCTTCTTGACCACCTGCTGCACTTGCATACTAACTTTTTGTGTTTCCTGCACCAGGACCCCCAGATCCCTTTGCACAGAAGCACTTTCCAGTTTCTCCCCATTTAGATAATAACTTGCTCTATTATTTTTCCTGCCAAAGTGCAAGACCTCACATGTCAGTATTATATTTCGTCTGCCAAATGTCTGCCCAATCACTCAGCCTATCTATGTCCCCCTGCAGGGTTTCAATGTCCTCCACACTCATTACACTCCCTCCCATCTTTGTGTCATCAGCAAACTTGGATACGTTGCACTTAGTCCCTTTCTCCAAATCATTAATATAGATTGTAAAGAGTTGGGGTCCCAACACCGACCCCTGCGGAACACCACTAGTCACTAACTGCCAGTCTGCGAATAAACCATTTATCCCAACTCTCTGTTTTCTGTTAGAAAGCCAATCCTCCACCCATGCCAGAATATTATCCCCAATCCCATGATTTTTTACTTTAAGTAATAATCTTTGGTGTGGCACCTTGTCAAATGCCTTTTGGAAGTCCAAATACACCACATCCACTGGTTCCCCTTTATCTACCCTATATGTTATGTCCTCAAAGAACTCCAACAAATTTGTCAAACATGACTTCCCTTTTGTAAAGCCATGCTGACTTTGTCCTATTAAGTTATGTTTATCCAAATGCCCTGTTACTGTTTCCTTAATTATCGATTCCAACATTTTGCCAACCACAGATGTTAGGCTAACTGGTCTATAATTCCCAGCCTTCTGTCTATTGCCCTTTTTAAATAAAGGAGTTACATTAGCATTTTTCCAATCTGCCAGGACCATTGCCGAGTCCAGTGAGTTTTGAAAAATTATCACTAATGCATCCACAATCCCGACTGCCACTTCCCTTAAGACCCTAGGATGCAAACCATCCGGTCCAGGGGATTTATCCACCTTCAGTCCCATTAATTTATCAAGTACCATTTCCTTGGTGATTTGAATCGTAGTTAGCTTCTCTCCCCCTAGAGCCCCCTGTTTATCCAGTGTTGGGATATTTTGAGTGTCCTCTACTGTAAGAACTGATACAAAATATTTGTTCAGCGTTTCCGCCATCTCCATGTCCCCTACCATTAATTTCCCAGTTTCATCTTCTAGGGGACCAACATTTACTTTAGCCACCCTTTTTCTTTTTATGTAACTATAAAAACTCTATCTGCTTTTATGTTTTTCGCTAATTTACTTTCATAATCTATCTTCTCCTTCTTAATCAATCTTTTTGTTATTTGCTGCTGATCTTTAAAAGTTTCTCGATCTTCAATCTTCCCACTAGATTTAGCTACCTTATATAACTTTCTTTTTAGTCGTAAACTTTGCTTTATTTCTTTACTTAGCCACGGATAACTATTTTTTCTTTTACACCCTTTTTTCTTCAGTGGAATATATTTCTCTTGATAATTGTAAAATAACTCCTTAAATATATACCACTGATCAAGTACCGATCTACCCTTTAAACTATTTTCCCAATCCATCTTAAGCAATTCCGCTCTCATACTATCATAGTCTCCTTTATTTAAGCTCAGTACGCTTGTTTGAGATCCAACCCTCTCATCCTCTAATTGAATATGGAATTCGACCATGTTATGGTCACTCATTCCAAGGGGATCCTTTACTAGGACATTTTTTATTAGTCCTGTCTCATTACACAGGACCAGATCTAAGACTGCTTGCCCCCTTGTCGGCTCAGTAGCGTATTGTTCAAGGGACCCATCCCGAATACACTCAATAAACTCTTCAAGTCTGCCGTGTCTGACTTGATTAGTCCAGTCAATATGAAAGTTAAAATCCCCCATAATTATAGCTGTTCCCTTAATACAAGCCCCAACTATTTCCTGATTTATGCTCCGACCAACTGAGCTACAGCTGTTTGGAGGCCTACAGACTACTCCCACCACTGCTTTTTTCCTTTTACTATTTCTTATTTCTATCCAAATTGTTTCGTTATCCTGATCCTTTGAGCCAATATCATTTTGCTTTATTGCAGTGATTTCTTGCTTTATTAACATAGCCACCCCACCTCCTTTTCTTTCTTGCCTGTCTCTCCTAATTGTCGAATACCCTTGTATGTTTAATTCCCAGTCCTGGTCACCCTGCAGCCATGTTTCCGTAATTGCCACAATATCATAACCATACGTAATTATTTGTACCATCAACTCATCAATTTTATTCCTAATATTACGTGCATTCAAATAAAGGACTTTCAAATATGTTTGACACTTATTTCCTTTTCCTTTTGTACAACTTTATGCTTATCTCCGTACATTCTTTCCCCTCCTGACACACTGTCTTTTTGTTCCTCCACTTTTATCTACATCCATTACCTTCTTCATTGTCTTTTTAATTATTTGCACTCTAGAATCCTCCCCCCCACTAGTTAGTTTAAAGACCTCTCTGCAGCTCTAGTTATATGATTCGCCAGGACACTAACCCCAGCCCGGTTCAGGTGAAGCCCGTCCCTCCGGAACAGTTCTCTCCTGTCCCAGTACTGGTGCCAGTGTCCCAAGAAGCAAAACCCACTTCTCCCACACCAGTCTTTGAGCCACGCGTTTAACTCGCTAATTTTATTTAACCTAGCCAAATTTGCTCGTGGCTCAGGTAATAATCCAGAGATTATTACCCTTGAGGTTCAGTTTTTTAATTTGACCCCTAGCTGCTCATATTCCTGTAACAGAACCTTCTTCCTTGTCCTATCTATGTCATTAGTACCGACATGTACTAAGACAACTGGATCCTCGCCCTCCCACTGCAAGTTTCTCTCCAGCCCAGAAGAGATGTCCCTAACCCTGGCACCAGGCAGGCAACATAGCCTTCGGGACTCTCGCTCTCGGTTGCAGAGAACCCTATCTAACCCCCTGACGATACTGTCCCCTATTACTACAACATTTCTATTGACTCCCCCCTCTGGAATGGCCCCCCACTCCATGGTGCTATGGGCAGGTTGCTCATCCTCCCCACAGTCCCCGCTCCTGCCCTCACAGGGAGTTAAAGCCTCGAATCTGTTGGATAAGAGCAAGGCCTGCATCTCCTCCAGCCCTACCTCCTGGATTCCCTTACTTTCCTCACTCATAGCCACACCATCCTGTGCTTGACTGCAATCTACATTAGTTAATCTATTAGGTGTGGCTATCTCCTGGTACACAGAGTCCAGGTAACTCTCCCCCTCCCTGATGTGTCGCAGTGTCTGAAGCTCGGACTGCAGCTCATCAATATGAAGCTGGAGTTCTTCGAGCAATATGCCCGGTCACCTCCTCAAAGAACTCTATCAGGCTTGTTAGACACGACCTGCCCTTCACAAAGCCATGCTGACTGTCCCTGATCAGACCAGGGTTCTCTTAATGCCCATAGATTCTTTTCCAACAGCTTTCCCACCACAGACGTAAGGCTCACAGGTCTATAATTACCTGGACTATCCCTACTACCTTTTTTGAACAAGAGGACAATATTCACCTCCCTCCAGTCCTCTGGTATAATTCCTGTGGACAATGAGCTTGTCCCAGGTAAGTCATCCCCCAACAGTATCCAAATCGGTATACTTGTTGTTGAGGGGAATGGCCACAGGGGAACCCTGATCTGCCTGCCCTTCCCTTTCCCTCGCCTGATGGTAACTCAATTACCTGTGCTCTGCTCCTTTGGCATAGTTACCTCCCTGAAACTACTATCTATAAACTCCTCATTCTCCCAAATGATCCGGCGGTCATCCAGCTACTGCTCCAGTTCCCTAACGCAGTTTGCAGCTGGATGCGCTTCTTGCAGGCATTGTTGTCAGGTACACCGGAGGTCTCCTTGACTTCCCACGTCCTGCAACAGGTGCATTCCAATATCCTGGCTAGAATTCTCTCTACTCTTAATGAACAAAACAAAACTTACCAGAACCTACCCTCGCCTCCGCCTGTTCACGCCGAAGCCTGTTGAGCCAAAGCCATCCCACTCCACTCCCTCTCACTCTGCTGCCCACTGGATATGGTGGTCTTCTTTTAAACCTTTGGCACGCTACGTCACGTACCTGTGCAGTCTGGTCTCTTTTTCCCGAGCAGTGTAAAGAAATAACTGACTTCTGAGATTTCTTTACTCCTTCACTCTCAGCCTCTTGCTTCGAGACCATTCTCAAACAAATAGCCATTTGTTATGCAAAGGGAATGGACTCCGCACTGATTCTTGTTCTGGGACAATCTAATCAGAACAATATACCTGAGGCCATTCTTAGAGGAATAGCTACTTGTTATGTAAAATGCCAGACCTGCAATCGGTAATCTGGTTAGACTCTGTCTGGGTTGCCTCTTTTAACTGGTTTGGACTAGTCAGTGTGTAAAGACACAAAGGCACACAAGATTGGAATGGACAGAGCCATGAAACAATGTTGGCTGTGGCCCTGTACAATGACCAATACGAAGGTGACCCAGGTAGGGTCAGGTGACCTTGTGCCAATGGGATGGAGATCCAATGGTTCAATTGATGAAGGATCGTATAAGACTCAGGAGCTCCAAATACGCAGGGGCGATAACTCCCCAGCAGCCAGAGACCAACCATTGTGGATAAGGAGGACCCCACGGACATGTGGAGATCGGGACCACAAGGATCGCCTGGCCAGCATTTATCTATTTATAGACTGACAGGGAATTCTAGTAGGGTGCACACAGAGACAGTTTGTGAACCCAGGTGCTTTTAGTAGAAATAATAAAAGTTACTTGTCGATAAATACTGATTCTCTGTGCCTCACTGATCGTTATTACAAGGGGTGATTCTTGTAACACCCCATTGCCAAGATATCATTTCTGTCAACTACAAATAAATTTTATTGAATTACGGTGTGTGCACTGTTATAAGTATTGTCTTGATATTTTTAGTAGATCCCACCACAGATAATAAAGCCAATACTGTGTTGCATATTTTGTTGAAATAAATCATTCCCAGATTCAGGATACCAAAGCAAGTTGTATCTAACAACAGCCCTCATTTTGTGGATGAGATTAATACCCAGCTATGTCAGGCTTTGGGTATTAAACAGACATTCCATTACCCCCACAGACAGCAGGCCTGATTGAAAGGGCTGATGGGACGCTGATTAATTGGCTAAATTAGGACAAGAAACCGGTCAAAATTGGCTCAATGTGCTACCAATAGTTTTGTTCCAGATGAGAGCTCATTATCAGACCAAACATGGTGTCGGCTGATGGCAGACTGTTAAGAACCCTCTGGAAACCTGCCTTGCCAACCCTGAGATGGACCTGAATTAAATGTCAATTGAGATTATAGGGTATATCCTGGCACTAACCAGATCTCTCCAGGTCTTGCATTCGCAGGTGAAGGAGGCCCACTGGGAAGGAGAGGAACTGGAAAGTGAACACCCAGGAGACTTTGTTCTTGTAAAGGACCATCTTAGAAAGAAGCTGGAGCTTCGCTGGAAAGGACCCTACCAAGTGTCACTGACCTTTCTAATGGCAGTCAAGCTACAAGGACTTCCAAAATGGACATAACTAGGATATGGCAAACATGTGCATTCATGACTAAGCTATTACTGTCTATATTTGTAACCTTAAGCACTTGTATTATAGTAACCAAGCCAAACACCTTCTGTCATTTTGCTATAGTTATGCTGGGAAAACTAACTCATCTGCCTGCTGGGTGTATGCCGCGATTCCTCACCATGGGAAGATAGGGTTACCGGAATAGCCATTCTGCTGAACAGCAATGGACAACGGTCAGTCTGGGCCTTTTCTAATAACACTCAGACTACTAAGGCTCAAAATTGCACCAGTGATGAAAGTGGAGACTGTGGGTGTCACTGCTTTGATGTTTAGTACATTACGCCCCCTAGAAAAAGCCACCCGATGGGAAGGTCAGATATCATGTGCCTCCACCATTGTCAGATCTGATCAACCAGTAAAAACTATCTGCTACTGTAAATTCAGAAGTAAGGGAACTTACTTTCTGGGCAATAGCACTGGTGCCATTTAAACAACAGCCGAACCAATGCGCTTCCTGAACGGAACTCAACAGGTTTGCAGGGAAAGGGCCTACGTGTGGCTTCCAGGAGAGACAGCTAGCCGCTGGGACACTCAACAAGAGAGCAGAAATTGGATGGGATGCTGCTTCCTGGCTTACCTTGTACCCCATATACGAATCCTGAAAACCCTGGACCAGCACCCTTCCCTCCTATGGCAAAAGTGAGGAATCTCACAATTGGAGTGCTTCTGGATGATATCTTTCCCCTTCTACGGGGTGGCCCACAATTCAAGGGAAACCATCAGCCTGGCTGCAGTTTTGGAGGAGGTGGGCAATAGTACCAGTAAGGCCATGGATGGCGTCCAGATCAGGTGAGGGCCATCACTGCTGAAATGATGGCTCTACGAGTGACGGCTTTACAGAACCGAATGGCCCTTGATTTTGTTCTGGCTGATAAAGGTGGTGCATGTGCCATTGTTGGAGAAGAGTGCTGCTCCTACATCCCAGATGAATCAGAGAACATTACCTCCATTCACATTCAAAAAGAAGTAAATAAAATCTGGAAAAATCGGGGCCAACCTACATGGCTTTAGCTCAAAAGGGGATGGTGGCCCTTCAGTGGCATCTTCGCAGGGTGGCGTGGTATACTGCTACATGATGCTATCATCATTACAGCAGTACTCATACTTATTGCACTTTTCCTAAGTTTATGACCCCTTGTCAGCCAGTCCTTTTGCCCTACACCCACAGAGTCCCCCTAGAAGGAAGAGGCCCTCAGAGAGACCGAGGTGCAATTGATGGGGATGGAGACGACAATGACGCAGAAAGCCCTTTGGCTTATCCCAAGGCACCCTGCTTACACAAATATGAAAATTAACATGTACAACAACCCTGACATTGATATTCTTAGATGTCATGGAACAACAAAAGGAGGGAATGAGGAATTATTTGCAGAATTAAAAGGGCTAAAACCTAACTTATTTGCAACTTGGCTAATAATGTTGCAAAGATAACTAGTGAACAAAAAAGTGCTTGTTGCATGGGAAAGCTGCCAAGGATGCCTAGCAACAATCAGAGTATGTATGTGATAATGAATGTATAACAGCTTATAAACAGTATGCACCTTTTAAGTAAGCTGTATTTGACAGTTATTTCCTGGGTCTGAACCTAAAGTCCTCTGGTAGAGAGGCAGATCCACAGAATGAGGAATGAGCCACTCTTGAGGTGACAGTAATGGTGGAGTGAGGAATGTGTCTCTCATGAGGTGACAGGAATGTTGGAGGTATGAGTCAAAATGAGGTCACAAGAGTGGTAGAGTGAGGGCTGAGCCACTCAGGGGATGACAGTAATAGCAGAGTGAGGAATAAGCCATTCATGAGTTGGCAGTAATGGAGTGAGGAGTGAGTCACTCATGAAGTTGTTGCAATGGTAGAGTGAGGAATGAGACACTCATGAGGTGACAGAGATGGTGGAGTGAGGAACACTCCTGTGGTGAGGTTACAGACTATGTTGTGATATATGTCAGCCAGCTGCTGATAGTCACCCAGTGATGCACAGCTTTGCCCATCCCCTCTTGACTCCATGCTGGTTCTGAACAACATCATGGATGATATCTTCAGTGAAGTTGTGCTTTTTGCTTTAAGAACAGTCACACCTCTATGCTGTCATGGACAGCTGCATCTGCCAGGGGTGCCAACAGACAGATACATTATGGGCATTTAAGAGAGGCTTAGACAGGCACATAGATGACTAAAAAATGGGGGGCTAGGTCGGAATGAAAGGTTAGAATGATTTGAGAGTTGGTTTAGTGGTTGGCACAAAATTGTGTGCCCAAGTCCTATCCTGTGCTATTTTATAGGTGGAGTGGTTAGGACAAAATGCAAAAGGTTTATCCTTTGAGTTGGTCACTCAGTACCTGTCACACACCCATTCTGTTTACTATACCCTGAAGGCTTGACCAGCATAGTGGAGTTGCTTCGACTCTCTCTCAGTGGCTGACATCCTGGGCCACTTACTGCGCTGCTATGAAGTTTTGTTGCCAATGGAGAGAAAACGATTGATCAGCTGAGGGAGGACACTGGGATGTAATCAGGAGATGTAATTGGCTACAGTGACATGCAAAAATTTGGACACCCCTTATTACCGTGAATAGTTAAGTGAGTAGAAGATGAACTGATCTCCAAAAGTCATAAAAGATGAAACAGTCTTTTCAACATTTTAAACAAGATTAGTATTACTATGTATGTTTTGTACCATTTCAAAGTGAAAAAAAGGAAAGGAGCACCATACAAAAGTTTGGACAACCCAAGAGATTTGAGCTCTCAGATAACTTTTACCAAGGTCTCAGACCTTAATTAGCTTGTTAGGGCTATGGCTTGTTCACAGTCATCATTAGGAAAGGCCAGGTGATGTAAATTTCAAAGCTTTATAATACCCTGACTCCTCAGCAGCCATGGGCTCCTTGAAGGAACTGCCTAGCACTCTGAAAATTAAAAAAAAATGATACCCACAAAGCGGGAGAAGGCTATAAGAAGATAGCAAAGTGTTTTCAGGTAGCCATTTCTTCAGTTGTAATGTAATTAAGAAATGGCAGTTAACAGGAACGGTGGAGGTCAAGTTGAGGTCTGGAAGACCAAGAAAACTTTCTGAGAGAACTGCTCGTAGGATTGCTAGAAAGGCAAATCAAAACCCCCGTTTGACTGCAAAAGACCTTCAGGAAGATTTAGCAGAGTGGTGGTGCACTGTTCTACTGTGCAGTGACACCTGCACAAATATGACCTTCATGGAAGAGTCATCAGAAGAAAACCTTTCCTGCATCCTCACCACAAAATTCAACATCAGAAGTTTGCAAAGGACCATCTAAACAAGCCTGATGCATTTTGCAAATAAGTCCTGTGGACTGATGAAGTTAAAATAGAATTTTTTGGCTGCAATGAGCAAAGATATGTTTGGAGAAAAAAGGGTGCAGAATTTCATGAAAATAACACCTCTCCAACTGCTAAACACAGGGGTGGATCAATCATGCTCTGGGCTTGTGTTGCAGCCAGTGGTACGGAGAACATTTCACTGGTAGAGGGAAGAATGAATTCAATTAAGTAGCAGCAAATTCTGGAAGCAAACATCACACCATCTGTAAAAAAGCTAAAGATGAAAAGAGGATGGCTTCTGCGACGGGATAATGATCCTAAACACACCTCAAAATCCACAATGGACTACCTCGAAGCGCAAGCTGAAGGTTTTGCCATGGTCCTCACAGTCCCCCGAACTAAACATCATTGAAAATCTGTGGATAGACCTCAAAAGAGCAATGCATGCAAGATGGCCCAAGACTCTCACAGAACTAGAAGCCTTTTGCAAGGAAGAATGGGTGAAAATCCCCCAAACAAGAATTAAAAGACTCTTAGCTGGCTACAGAAAGCATTCACAAGCTGTGATACTTCCCAAAGAAAGTGTTATTAATTACTGACCATTCAGTGTGCCCAAACTTTTGCTTCGGGCCCTATTCCTTTCTTTTATTTTGAAACTGTAAAAGATGGAAATAAAAGAAGCATCACAGCTTGTAAATGCTTTCTGTAGCCAGCTAAGAGTCTTTCAATTCTTGTTTGGGGGATTTTCGCCCATTCTTCCTTGCAAAAGGCTTCTTGTTCTGTGAGGTTCTATGGCCGTCTTGCATGCACTGCTCTTTTGATGTCTATCCACAGATCTTCAATGATGTTTAGGTTGGGGGACTGTGAGGGCTGTGGCAAAACCTTCAGCTTGCACCTCTTGAGGTCGTCCATTGTGGATTTTGAGGTGTGTTTAGGATCATTATCCTGTTGTAGAAGCCATCCTCTTTTCATCTTCAGCTCTTTTAGATGGTGTGATGTTTGTTTCCAGAATTTGCTGGTATTTAATTGAATTCATTCTTCCCTCTACTAGTGAAATGTTCCCCGTACCACTGGCTGCAACACAAGCCCAAAGCATGATTGGTCCACCCCTGTGTTTAGCAGTTGGAGAGGTGTTTTTTTTTTCATGAAATTCTGCACCTTTTTTTTCTCCAAACATACCTTTGCTCATTGCAGCCAAAAAGTTTTATTTTAACTTCATCAGTCCACAGGACTTAGTTGCAAAATGCATCAAGCTTGATTAGATGTTCCTTTACAAATTTCTGATGCTAAATTTTGTGATGAGGATGCAGGAAAGCTTTTCCTCTGATGACTCTTCCATGAGGGTCATATTTGTGCAGGTGTCGCTGCACAGTAGAACAGTGCACCACCACTCCAGAGTCTGCTAAATCTTCCTGAAGGTCTTTCGCAGTCAAACTGGGGTTTTGATTTGCCTTTCTAGCAATCCTATGAGCAGTTCTCTCGGAAAGTTTTCTTGGTCTTCCAGACCTCAACTTGACCTCCACCATTCCTGTTAACTGCCATTTCTTAATTACATTACAAATTGAAGAAATGGCTACCTGAAAACACTTTGCTATCTTCTTATAGCCTTCTCCTGCTTTGTGGGCATCATATATTTTAATTTTCAGAGTGCTAGGTAGCTGCTTGGAGGAGCCCATGGCTGCTGATTGTTGAGACAAGGTTTGAGGAGTCAGGGTATTTATAAAGCTTTGAAATTTTCTTCACCTGGCCTTTCCTAATGACTGAACAAGCCGTAGCCCTAACAAGCTAATTAAGGTCTGAGATCTTGGTAAAAGTTATGAGAGCTCAAATCTCTCGGGTTGTCCAAACTTCTGCATGGTGCTCCTTTCCTTTCTTTCACTCTAAAATTGTACGAAACAAAAATAATAACACTAATCTTGTTTAAAAAGTTGAAAAACTGCTTCATTTTTAACTTGCAAACACGAGGAAATCTGCAGATGCTGAAAGTAGTGGGGGGAGGGGGAAATACGAAATGATAGGAAAAGACCAGAGGGGGTGGGATGAAGCTAAGAGCTGGAAAGGTGATTGGTGAAAGTGATACCGAGCTGGAGAATGGAAAGGATCATGGGACGGGAGGCTTCGGGAGAAAGAAAGGTGGGGGGGGTGGGGAAGCACCAGAGAGAGATGGAGAACAGGCAAGCAACTAAATATGTCAGGGATGGGGTAAGAAGGGGAGGAGGGGCATTAACGGAAGTTAGAGAAGTCACCCCTATCCCAAGTGGGGTGTCGGGTGGATGGGGTGAGGGTGAGGGAAATGGGAGAGATGCATTTGAGAGCAGAGTTGATGGTGGAAGAAGGGAAGCCCCTTTGTTTAAAAAAGGAAGACATCTCCTTCGTCCTGGAATGAAAAGCCTCATCCTGAGAGCAGATGCGGCGGAGACGGAGGAACTGTGAGAAGGGGATAGCATTTTTGCAAGAGACAGGGTGGGAAGAGGAATAGTCCAGGTAGCTGTGAGAGTCTGTAGGCTTAAAGTAGTTATCAGTAGATAAGCCTTCTCCAGAGATGGAGACAGAAAGATCAAGAAAGGGGAGGGAGGTCTCGGAAATGGACCAGGTAAATTTGAGGGCAAAGTTAACTAACCACTACCAAGCACATCTTTCCCTCCCCCCCTTTCTGCTTTCCGCAGGGATCGCTCCCTACGCGACTCCCTTGTCCACTCGTCCCCCCCCATCCCTTCCCACCGATCTCCCTCCTGGCACTTATCCTTGTAAGCGGAACAAGTGCTACACCTGCCCTTACTCTTCCTCCCTCACCACCATTCAGGGCCCAAGACAGTCCTTCCAGGTGAGGTGACACTTCACCTGTGAGTCGGCTGGTGTGGTATACTGCATCCGGTGCTCCCGGTGTGGCCTTTTATATATTGGTGAGACCCGACACAGACTGGGAGACTGTTTCGCTGAACACCTATGCTCGGTCCGCCAGAGAAAGCAGGATCTCCCAGCGGCCACACATTTTAATTCCACGTCCCATTCCCATTCTGATATGTCTATCCATGGCCTCCTCTACTGTCAAGATGAATCCACACTCAGGTTGGAGGAACAACACCTTATATACTGGCTGGGTAGCCTCCAACCTGATGGCATGAACATTGACTTCTCTAACTTCCATTAATGCCCCTCCTCCTCTTCTTACCCCATCCCTGACATATTTAGTTGTTTGTTTTTTTTCTCTCTCTCTGCCCATCACTCTGCCTGTTCTCCATCTCCCTCTGGTGCTTACCCCCACCCCCCCCACCTTTCTTTCTCCCGAGGCCTCCCGTCCCATGACCCTTTCCCTTCTCCAGCTCGGTATCACTTTCACCAATCACCTTTCCAGCTCTTAGCTTCATCCCACCCCCTCCGGTCTTTTCCTATCATTTTGCATTTCCCCCTCCCCCCTCTACTTTCAAAGCTCTTCCTATCTTTCCTTTCAGTTAGTCCTGACGAAGGGTCTCAGCCCAAAACGTCGACAGAGCTTCTCCTTATAAATGGTACCTGGCCTGCTGTGTTCCACCAGCATTTTGTGTGTGTTGTTGTTCATCTTTAACTTTATGACTTTTGCAGATCAGTTCATCTTCTTCTCAACTATTCACAGTAACAGAAATTTCAACCAGGGGTTCCCAATTTTTTGCATGCCACTGTAGTTTCCCCATCTTTCCTGTAGTGTGGTAATCAGAACTGAGCACAATACTCCAAGTGGGGTCTGACCAGGGTCCTATATAGCTGTAACATTACCTCTCAGCTCTTAAACTCAAGCCCTCAGTTGATGAAGGCCAATACACCATATGCCTTCTTAACCATACAGTCAACCTGCGCGGCAGCTTTGAGTGTCCTATGGACTAGGACCCCAAGATCCCTCTGATCCTCCACACTGTCAAGAGTCTTACCATTAATACCATATTCTGCCATATTTGACCTATCAAAATAAACCACCTCACACTTATCTGGGTTGAACTCCATCTACCATTTCTCAGCCCAGTTTTGCATCCTATCAATATCCCGCTGTAACCTGACAGCCCTCAACTTTTGTGACATCACTTGGTCCAGAACACCCCCAACCTTTGTGTCATCAGCATAGTTACTCTTTAATCCACTCTCATTTCTCCTTTATTTTTAACATACTTGAAAAAACCTTTACTATCCACTTAGACATTATTTGCTAGCTTGCTTTCAAATTTCATATTAAGCCAAAAAGGTTGCAAAATAGATTCACAATTATGTTGCTGAAGTTACAAAGGGAGAATGGATAGGTTGGTGCCTTTTATTCTTGGGGTGCAGGAGTCTGAGGAGTGACTTTACAGAGGGGTACAGGTAAGATGAATAAGCACAATGCATTCCCAGACCCAAGGGGGGAACATTTCTCTTCACACAGAGGTGCAGAGAGGTGAAGTGAGGGGGTGGGAGAGACAGGTACAATTACAGTGTTTAAAAGTCACTGGGACAGGTACATGGATAAGAAAGGCTTAGATAGCTAGATACTTTATTGATCTCAAATGAAATTACAGTGTCACAGAAGCATTACCAGTGCACAGATTTACAAATATTCAAATAGAAGTAAGAAAGAATAAAAAAAAATAACCCCAAAATTACCCCAAACAGTTCAACTGGAGAGGGGTTCACTACTTCCCCGGTTACAAGTTGACTCATTATAGAGCCTAAGGGCCAAGGTTAAGAATGACCTCATATGACCTCTTTGGAGCAGCACAGTTGTCTTAGTCTATTTCTGAAAGTACTTCTCTGTTCAGCCAAGGTGGCACGCCAGGGGTGAGAAACATTGTCCAGAATTGCCAGGAGTTTCTGGAGAGTCCTTTGTTCTACCAGATACTCCAGTGTGTCCAGTTTGTCTCCTACAACAGAGCTAGCATTTCAAATCAGTTTATTGAGCTTGTTGACATCACCCATGTTGATGTCATTGCCCTAGCACACCACAGCATAGAAGATTATACTGGCGACAACAGAACAAGAGGCCTACATACTCCAAAGTACCTCAGTCTCACAGGAAGTAGAGGCAACTCTGATCTTTCTTGTATACAGCCTTTGTGTTGATGCTTATCTCAAGTTTGTCATCCTGGTGTAGGTCCTCACTACATTCATGTCCTCACCATCAATAGACACAGAGAGCAGTGCAGTCTTAGTTTTCCTGAAGTCCATCACAATTGTCTTCCTAATGTTGATCTGCAGGTGATTCAGCTTGCACCATTTGACAAAGTTCTCCTCCAGGGCCCAGTATTCATCCTCTTGTCCTTCCTTTATACATCCAATTATTGCTGAGTCACAGAGAATTACATGACTCGGTGTTCTATCTAAAGTCCGAGGTATAAAGAGTAAACTGGAAGGGAGCCAATACAGTCACCTGTAGGGTCTCCGTACTGCTTACAGCCACGTATGATACACAGCTCTGAAGAGCGGCTTGAACCGTGGTCTGCCAGTCAGGTAGCCCATTATCCAACCTGCACTGAACAGAACTTTTCCCCCAGCAGTTAGGGATATGGTATTGAAAGCATTCGAGAAACAAGATCCTCACAGTTCTGCCCTGCTTATCCATATAGGAGTAAGCTCTGTTCAGCAGGTAGATGACAGCATTGTTGACTTCAATGTGTTCCTATAGGCAAATTGCAGGGGATCAAGGGCTGATTGAGGGTTGGAGGTGAGCCAGGACCATCTCCTCTAGGGTCTTCATGATGTGTGAGGTCAGAGCCTCTGGATGGTAGTCATTCAAGACTTTTGGTTAGCTCTTCTTGAGTACTGGGTCCACAGATGATGTTTTTCACAGTCGGGACCTTTCCAGGTAGAGACTCAGATTCAAAATGCGCTTGTCAACTCCACACAGCTGCTCAGAACACTCTTTCAGGACCTTGGGCTTCACACCATCTGGTCTCAATGGTTTGCCGTGTCTGAGTTTCCCCAGAGCCCTTCTCACCTGCTCAGTAGTGAAGGTGAGTCCATGATGACTGGGGAGTTGGTGGGGGCTGGGTGAGGTAAAGAATGGGATAATATGAGGAGATGTGGACGATTAAGGCAAGAAGGGGATGTAGACAGTGGTAGCCTGTGTGGTTCATCCATATGTTGAACTGAAGGGGGGAGGAGGGAGGAGTGGAGGCATTGGTGCTGATGGAGCATTGGGTGTCTCGGCACCTAGACTGGTGTGCTGAGGTGTGTGGGAACAGGAGGGCAATTGTCAAACCTATAGAAGAATTGGTTTAACTCATTACCTCATTCATAGCTGCATTCTGAGGCTCTACAGCTGGGCTGATTGAAGCTGGTGATGGTCTTGCATTTAGAGTGGTTTGGGCTAAATGCAGAAGGCGAGCTCAGAAAGGCAAGTTGATTGGAATGGACAAGGTAGACTGAAGGGCCCTGAATCCATGTGGAATAACCTTCTCTCCATGACTACTGTCTTCTATGACCAAGCAAATTCTACTGACTAACTCACTACGGGGTTCATGCAATTTAACTTTCTGAATCAGCCCACCACCCAGGTCCACATAGACAATATCCATTGCCCTATTCTCTTTAACCATCTTCCTAACTTTCTCAAAAACACTCAAAGACTGTAAGACATACCACCCCCTCTGCAGGAACTCTTCGTAGACCCAAGAAGAATGCAATTTTAACACAAGTTTTCTTTCACCTAACAGATGTTCTTCCCTTAAGCCATCTAAACAGGACCTCACTGAACAGAGAAGCTGCTCGGGTTTGTTTAAATTCAAAATGATGAGGTAGCAAAGTAATTGCTAATGCTTTTGGGAGTTAACCATTTGCTTTTAGAACATATAACAGTACAATACCATGCAGGGTTTTCAGCCCAGAATGTTGTCAACCTTTACTCTACTCCCCAATCAGACTAACTTTTCCCTCCCATACAACCAATAACCTGCAATCTTTCTTTCATCCACATGCCTCTCTAAGAGTCTTTTAAATGTCTTTAATGTATCTGCCTCTACCACACCAGGCAGAGCATTCTAGCACAATCTCTATAAAATACCTACCTCTGACGTCCCCCATACTTTCTTCCAATCACCTTAAAATTACATGTTCTCATGATAGTCATTTCCAACCTGGGAAAAAGGCATTGGCTGTCCATTTTATCTAAGCCTCTCATAATCTTGTACATTTTTAGACCATAAGACATAGGAGCCCATTAGGCCATTTGACCCATTGAGTCTGCTCCCCCCATTCAATAATGGCTGATCCTTTTTTTCCCCCTCCTCAACCCCATTCCCGGGCCTTCTCCCCCCTCCCCCATTAACCTTTGATGATATGTTCAAACAAGAACCTATCAATCTCTGCCTTAAATACACCCAATGGCCTAGCCTCCACAGCTGTGGCAATAAATTCCACAAACTCACTACCCTCTGGCTAAAAAAATTTCTCTGCATCTGTGTTAAATAGATGCCCCTCTATCATGACACTGTGCCCTCTTCTCCTAGCCTCCCTCACCATGGGAAACATCCTTTCCACATCCACTGTCTAGGGCTTTTAACATTCAAGTTTCAATGAGATCCCCTCATCGTTCAAAATTCCAGAGAGCACAGATCCAGAGCCATCAAACATTCTTTGTGTGACAACCGTTTCACTCCTGGAATCATCCTTCTGAACCTCCTCTGGATTCTCTCCAATGCCAGCACATCTTTTCTTAGATGAAGAGCCCAAACTGTTCACAAAATCCAAGGTGAGGCCTCACCAGTGGCTTATGAAGCCTTTGCATCACATTCCTGTTCTTGTATTCAAAGCCTCTTGAAATGAATGCAAACATTGCATTTGCCTTCCTCACCACCAACTCTACCTGTAAATTAACATAAGAACATAAGACATAGGAGCAATAGGCCATCCGGCCCATCTTGCCTGCCCCGACATTCAATAAGATCATGGCTAATCTGTCTGCAAACTCAGCTCCATCTACTTGCCTTTTCTCCATAACCCTTAATTCCCTTACTATGTAAAAACCTATCTAACTGTTTCTTAAATATATTTAGTGAAGAAGCCTCAACTGCTTCCCTGGGCAGAGAATTCCAGATTTACCACTCTCTGGGGAAAACAGTTTCTCTTCATCTCCATCCTAAATCTTCTTCCCTGAATCTTGAGGCTATGTCCCCTAGTTCTAGTCTCACCTACCAATGGAAACAACTTTCCTACTTCTATCTTATCTATCCCTTTCAAAATTTTGTATGTTTCTACAAGATCCCCTCTCATTCTTCTGAATTCTAGAGTGTATAGTCTCAGGCGACTCAATCTCTCCTCAAAGGTCAACCCCTTCATCCCTGGAATCAATCTGGTGAACCTCCTCTGCACTGCTTCCAAAGCCAGTATATCCTTCCCCAAGTATGGAGACTAGAATTGCACACAGTACTCCAGTTGTGGCCTCACCAGTACCTTCTATAGTTGCAGTATGGCCTCCCTGCTCTTGAATTCAATCCCTCTAGCAATAAAGGTCAGCATTCCATTTGCCTTCATACCAACCTGTTGTACCTGCAAGCCAACTTTTTGCAATTCATAAACAAGCACTCCCAAGTCACTTTGTACAATCTTTTACTATTTACAAAATAATCTGCTCTCCTATTACTCCTTCCAAAGTGGATGATCTCACATTTACCAACGTTGTATTCCATCTGCCAGACCTTGGCCCACAAACTTAACCTATCTATATCCCTCTGCAGACTCTCCACATCCTCTGTACAATTTGCTTTTCTACTCAGTTTAGTATCATCAGCAAATTCTGCTACACCACACTCAGTCCCCTCTTCCAAATCATCAATGTAAATGGTAAACAGCTGCAGGCCCAGCACCGACCCCTGCGGCACCCCACTCACCACTGACTGCCAACCAGAGAAACACCCATTTATACCAACCCTCTGCCTTCTATTGGTTAACCAATCCACTATCCATGCCACTATACTTCCTCCAACTCCATGCATCCGTATCTTATTTATAAGTCTCTTGTGCAGAACCTTATCGAACGACTTCTGGAAATCCAAGTATATGACATCTACCTGTTCCCCTCTATCCACTGCACTCATTATGTCCTCAAAGAACTCATGTAAGTCTGTCAAATAGGACCTACCCTTTCTGAATCCATGCTGCGTCTAATGGAACCAGTCCTTTCTAAATGTTTCGCTATTTTTTCCTTAATGACAGTTTCAAGCATTTTCCCAACTACAGATGTTAAGCTGAATGGCCTATAGTTGCCCTTTTTTTGCATAAGTCCTTTTTAAAAAAGTGGCGTGACATTTACTGTCTTCCAATCCATCGGGAACTGCCCAGTGTCTAAAGAATTTTGATAAATGATTACCAATGCGTCTACTATAACCTCCACCAATTCCTTCAACACCCTGGGATGCATCCCATCAAGATTAGGGGACTTATCTACCTTCAGGCCCTCTAGTTTGCTCATCACTATCTCTTTAGTGACAGTGATTTTATCGAGGTCCTCACCTCCAATTTTGTTCATAACATCCCTCTTTGGCATATTAGCTGCGTCCTCCACCGTGAAGACTGACACAAAATAACTGTTCAATGCCTCTGCCATTTCCTTATCAACCAATATCAGTTTCCCCTTCTTGTCTTCCAAGGGACCTACGTTGACTTTAGCCACCCTCTTCCGCTTTATATATTTATAAAAACTTTTGCTATCTGTACTTTCATACTCTATCTTCCCTTTCCTTATTTCTTATTTCTTCTCTGTTGCTCTTTAAAGTTTTCCCATTCCTCCAGTCTCCCACTATTCTTTGCGATTTTGTACACATGAGCTTTTAATTTGATACTATCTTTTATTTCCTTAGTTATCCAAGGCTGGCTCTCTCCAAACTTACTGTCCTTACTTATGACTGGAATATACTTCTGTTGAGCACTATGAAACATCTCTTTGAAAGTATTCCACTGTTCCTCAATTGCCCTACCAAACAGCCTGTGCTCCCAATCCACATTAGCCAACTCCTTCCTCATCCTGTTGTAGTCAAATCAAGTCCTCTCTATTCCCCTTACCATGGAATTCCCTTCCACAACAACTCTGCCACTCTTTTTCTTGCCCTCATGCGCAGCAGAGCCACACACGGTGCCATGATCCTGGCTACTGCTGCCTTCACCTGATGAGCCACCTCACCCAGCAGACTCCAAAGCGGTGTGTCTGTTTTGGAGGGAGATGACCGCAGGAGACTCCTATACTACCTTCCTGCTACTACTCTTCCTGTTGGTCACCCATTCTCTGTCTTTCCTTAGATCCTTAAACTGTGGTGTGACCAATTCACTAACTGCTTTATCCACAACATTCTCCGCATCTCAGATGCTCCAAAGAGAGTCCATGCTCAGCTCCAGTGCTGCCATGTGGTCTATCAGGAGCTGCAACTGGACACACTTCCTGCACAAGTAGTCTTCAGGGAAAATGTCAGCCTCCCTGAGTTCCCACGTCACAGGAGGAGCATGGCAAGGGTCTGAGCTCGCACGGGTCTGAGCTCACCTGCCATGCCAGAGCAACGGAAGTTAGCGGAAGAGGACCATGGGAGAAAGGGAAGAGCCCGCTGAGTAAGTCAAATGTCGTTATCTATGAATCTCTGCAAATCAGTTCTTCACCTTGACCCTTCTTTGCCAAAGCCTCGTTTGAGCCAAAGCCCTCTCAGTCTGCTACCCTCTCACTCCGCTGCCCACTCCGAACACTGCCCGCTGTATATGGCGATCTTTTTAAACTCTTCCCGCGCTCTACTGGCTGACATCACGCACCTGTGCAGTCTTGCCTCTCTTTACCCCGAGGAGTAAAATGCTTTCTCTCTGAAAATCCTTTCTGACGTTCCACTCATTAACCTTCAGGGTGTTCTGCACAAGGACTCTCAAGTTCCTCTGCATCTCAGATTATTGGATTTTCTCCCCAGTTCTACAATGGAAAGCAGTTTGTGTTTAGAACTACTGATTATACAATATATCCGACAAAATGTTCCTCAACACATCTTGCCTTCAGTTTATTGTGTTGTCAGCAATGCTCCCAAGTCTAGGGTCACAACTCAAGCCTCCACCCAAAGGACCTTCTTTCAATCTTGACATTGCAACACAAGGTCAAAAGACTCCAAAAGATTCCAACTCAATAAAATAATGTTGATTAATGTGGATTTATTGCCACATACATAAAAAATTAAAAAGATACCCACAGAGAAATATAATCCATGGGTTTTGTTAACTTTGAACAACCTATGAGAATGGCAGAATGGGAACTACAGAGAAACAGATCACACTTAAGCAAAGGTATCACAGAATACAGCTGTCATTAGCAACTAGAACATAAAACAGTAGAGCACAGGAAAGGCCCTTTGGCTCACAATATTGTGCCAAACCAATTAAATTAATTATCAGATACACAATTAGACTAATCCATTCTGCCTACACAATGTCCATATCCTTTACTTTTCCTCACATTCATGTGCCTATCTAAACCTCTCCTGGAAGTCCCTAATGTATCTGCTGTTACCACCACTGCAGGCAGTGCATTCCAGGCAGCCACTAGTGGCTCCCTGTGCAAAACATTCCCATCACATCTCCTTTGAATTTACATCCTCTCACCTTAAATCCATGCCCTCTGGCACTGGTCATTTCAACCCTGGAAAAAGTTATTGTCTTTCTACTCTACCTATGCCTCTCATAATCATATAAACCTCTATCAGATCTCCCCCCAGCTTCCACCACTCCAGAGAAAACTGCCCGTTTGTCTCAGGATTGTATATGATGACATATGTACTTTGATAATAAATCTATTTTGTATTTTAAACTTTGCTAGAAATCCAGCATAAGACACACAAAATACTGGAGGAACTCAGCAGCTCAAATCGCATCCATGGAAATGCATAAACACTCGATGTTTTGGGCCAAGACCCTTCATCAGCACTGGGAAAGAAGGGGGAGATACCAGAATAAAAAGGAGGGGTTGGGGAAGAAGGACAAGCTGATAGGTGGTAGGTGAAGCCAGGTGTGATGGAAAGGTAAAGGGCTGGCGAAGAAAGGAATCTGACTGGAGTGGAGAGTGGACTATGGGAGAACGGGGAGGAGGGACACCAGAGAGATGAAACGCAGGTAAGAAAAAAGAGGTGAGAGGCCAGAATGGGGAATAAAAGAAGAGTGAAGGGGAAAGGAAATAAATTACCAGAAAGAGAACTCAGTGTTTATGCCGTCAGATAGTCATATTCAGATATTTGAGTTCAATGATCCATTGTCAGAACAGACTTTATTAGCATGGACATGAAAAGAATGGTAAGCACCAATATCCCAGATTCATCAGTTCAGCTTGAAGTATTTGGTGAAGTGCATTTTCAAAGCCTACCTGTGTTGGCCTGGAATACATCCCACCCTGCAAAAGCACGTCCTTTGATAGGTGTTCATCATCACACCACACAGACCACTGCCCCGTCAGAGGACTTGATTACTGCTTGCCTCCAATTACAAGGCTATGGATCAGCGAAGATTGATTGTGCAAATCACTGTAAGCATTCATGTTTATTTGTCCTGCACGCACACCAAATATTAAATAATGTAATAACTTCCACAGAAATCTCAAGTATAGGTAGTGTAACATTCAGCCTACGGAGATGATGCTTCTTATCTGGTTTCAGAATCGTCAGCCTATTCTTACTTGATGTTTTTCAGTAACACAGTCCGTGCATTGACAACTGCTTTGAAGGCATCTTCACTTCCCGGGGCAAGGCACTTGTCTGGGTGAAGGAGCATGGCCAGCTTTCGATAAGCTTTGTTTACCTCATCCCTGCAAAATATTAACAGTGTGAGTTTCCCATCTGCAGTACCATCGATACACATTAAACACAGTCCTGACAGGGTATGGAAATTATATCGCCATTCTCCTTCCAACATTAAACACGGTCTTGAGAGGGTACAGAAAATATATCCCCATTACCATTCCAACATTAAATACAGTTAGGACAGGGTACAGAAATTATATCCCCATTCCTGTTCCAAACTTAAACACATCCCTGACAGGGTACAGAAATTATTCTCACATTCACATTCCAATCATAAACACAGTCATGATGGGGTAAAGAAATAATTCCCATTCGGACATTAAACAGGCCTGACAGAATACAAAAATTTTACCTCTATTCTCATTCTTACATGTCCATTTCCTATCCCAATTCCCATTCCAAAATGTGGATTTCCTACCCTCATTGGCGTATTGCTCATGTGGTTCCTTTGTTTAAAAAGGGTTCTGTTATTGGTGCTGAACAGACCTGAAGGAAATGGGGTGTAGAGTTGACCATCCCCCCCCCATTTTTGAGAACTATGGACTATTACTATTGCTATGGTGCTAATGAGAGAGAGAGAGAGAGAGAGAGAGAGAGAGAGAGAGAGAGAGAGAGAGATGAAGCACAGAGGAAGGGACATCTGCTACAGATAAGAGAAAGAGAGACACAGTTGATTTATGTATTATGGTTTCTTCCTGAATTGTTTACACAGTTACACGTCCTGCAAGGACGTTACTTTGCTCGTTAACGTTCCTAAGGAGACAGCAGGAGTGGCCTGATTTGATGGACACCGTCATTCAGAGTTGATGGATGGCTGATACCCCATCAATGGTATAAAAGACAGGTGTGGAGAGACACCCCTCAGACACACCAGTGGACACTGACTGACCGAGTGTTGTGCACCCACAGGAAGGTGGGGGCTTCAAGGACCGAATCAGGAGATCGGTCACAAAGCTCACAGTGTGACGGCAGGGCCGGTGGGGACTTGTGTGTGTGTCCACTCATGCCAGAGTGACGAGTCCACCTCAGAAGAATGGTTTAGCTGGAGAACATAGGGGTCATAACCGAATGACCACAATGGTACGATGGAATCAGAATCCAACAGAAAGTTTGCTGGCTGCAGCTGCTCAATCTCTTGCTCGCTCTCTCTCTCTCTCTCTCCAACAATTGCAATACAACCATAACTACCTCAGCACACATGAACTGAACTGAACTCTATATTCTCTTATGACAATTCATTTACCCCTAGACATTGATAGAGTTTGTTTATTATTGTTGATTATTATTCCTACACTTCTATGTTTATTATTGCTAACCTGTTTTATATGCATATTTGCGTTTTTGATACTGTATTGTGTAGTTTACTAATAAACACCTTTAGTTTTCGGTACCACCAGACTCCAACAGATTCTTCTATTTCTGCTGGTCTGTAAACCCAGTTACAGGGTACATAACAGTTCTACGAGTAAACCTAGCAATTATAGGCCTGTAAGTTTAACGGCAGTGGTGGGTAAATTAATGGAAAGTATTCTTAGAGATGGTATATATAATTATCTGGATAGACAGGGTCTGATTAGGAACAGTCAACATGGATTTGTGCATGGAAGGTCATGTTTGACAAATCTTATTGAATTTTTTGAAGAGGTTACGAGGAAAGTTGACGAGGGTAAAGCAGTGGATGTTGTCTATATGGACTTCAGTAAGGCCTTTGACAAGGTTCTGCATGGAAGGTTAGTTAAGATGGTTCAATCGTTAGGTATTAATATTGAAGTAGTAAAATGGACTTAACAGTGGCTGGATGGGAGATGTCAGAGTAGTGGTGGATAACTGTTTGTCAGGTTGGAGGCCGGTGACTAGTGGTGTGCCTCAGGGATCTGAACTGGGTCCAATGTTGCTTGTCATATACGTTAATGATCTGGATGATGGGGTGGTAAATTGGATTAGTAAGTATGCAGATGATACTAAGGTAGGTGGCGTTGTGGATAATGAAGTAGGTTTTCAAAGTTTGAAGAGAGATTTAGGCCAGTTAGAAGAGTGGGCTGAACAATGGCAGATGGAGTTTAATGTTGATAAGTGTGAGGTGCTACATTTTGGTAGGAATAAGCCAAATAGGACATACATGGTAAATGGTAGAGCATTGAAGAATGCAGTAGAACAGAGTGATCTAGGAATAATGGTGCATAGCTCCGTGAAGGTGGAATCTCATGTGGATAGGGTGGTGAAGAAAGCTTTTGGTATGTTGGCCTTTATAAATCAGAGAATTGAGTATAGGAGTTGGGATGTAATGTTAAAGTTGTACAAGGCATTGGTCAGGCCAAATTTGGAGTATTGTATACAGTTCTGGTCACCGAATTATAGTAAGAATGTCAACAAAATAGAGAGAGTACAGAGAAGATTTACTAGAATGTTACCTGGGTTTCAGCACCTAAGTTACAGGGAAAGATTGAACAAGTTAGGTCTTTATTCCTTAGAGCGTAGAAGGTTGAGGGGGGACTTGATAGAGGTATTTAAACTTATGAGGGGAATAGATAGAGTTGACGTGGATAGGCTTTTTCCATTGAGAGTAGGGGAGATTCAAACAAGAGGAGATGAGTTGAGAGTTAGGGGGCAAAAGTTTAAGGGTAACACAAGGGGGAATTTCTCTACTCAGAGAGTGGTAGCTGTGTGGAACGAGCTTCCAGTAGAAGTGGTAGAAGCAGGTTCGGTATTGTCATTTAAAGTAAAATTGGATAGGTATACGGACAGGAAAGGAATGGAGGGTTATGGGCTGAGTGCGGGTCAGTGGGACTAGGTGAGAGTAAGCATTCGGTATGGGCCAGAAGGGCCGAGATGGCCTGTTTCCATGCTGTAATTGTTATATGGTTATTTCTGTTCCGACATGTCAATTTCCAACCCTCATTCCTGTTCCCATTTTCATTCTGATTTATTGATTTCCTATCCCCATTCTCGTACCAACATGTTGATTTCCTATCCATATTCTAACATAGATTCATAAAAAAAGCACAGAAATAGATCCTTCGGCCCATCTAGACCATGCCAAGCTTCTTAAACTGCCTGCTTGCATCAACCTGCACCAGAACCATCATCTTTCATACCCCTATATGTACAGTCAGATGACAGTAAACTCGAACTTGAACTTACAGTCTGAACTTCAGTGGCATACCAATGGTTCCACTTCACTAGGCGTTTGAGCATATTTGATATGTCATCGAAGACTACAGTAAATTTCTACAGATATACAAAAGCATTCTAACTGGTTGCATGACCATCTGGTATGGAGGGATCACTGCAGTTCAGGTGCCTTTCATTCGGCGTGGGCAATCACGTCGCTCCATCCATCACAATCCTTGACCCTCCGAATTGTAGTTGTTGTCTCCCGTTTCTAACTGTGATGTTAATCCATCTATCATTCTCATTCTCTGTCTGCCTCTGCTTCTTTTTCCTTCCAGCTTTCCAGTTGTAACTGAATGTTCTAATGTCTCTCTTCACATGATGTGTCCAAAGAATTTTGATCGCTGTTTTCTGACTTTTTTTAAGTAGTGTATATTTTGTTTTCGTTCTCTGTAGAACTTCTTCATTGGTTAATCTGTCCATATATGATATGCATAGCATTCTTCTGAGGAACCACATCTCTGCTGCATTGATTCTTTCTTCCATTGCATTTGTGATGGTCCATGACTCGCAGCCATACATCAACATAGGAAGAATGTAGCAGCTGAGGGTTCTAAGGCAGATGTCAATTGCTACTTTCTTGTCCGTTAGGATGTTTCTCATTTCTGTAAATGCTGTTCTTGCCATTGTGATTCTTGCTTTTATGACGGCTTTGCATTTGCCATCAGATGTTACCCATGATCCAAGGTACTTGAAGTTGTGAACTTGTTTCAGGATTTCATTTCCCAATACGATCCTACAGTTTAGGATATCAGGTTTCTTTGATATTACCATTGCTTCAGTTTTCTTTTTGTTTAAGGTTAGGCCAAGTCTGTCACTCTCTGTGTTGATGGTAGATACGAGTCTCTGTAAATTTACTTCACTGTTTGCTATCAGTACTGTATCATCTGCATAGCAGAGGTTGTTGATATTGTAGCCTCCTATACTTATTGCAGGTAGGTCTTGTATGGTTCTCATGATATTTTCACTGTACAGGGAGAACTGGTCCGGTGATAGAACACAATCCTGTCTGACTATTCGCTTTATTGGCTGATATTCACCAATTTCGTTGCTTATCTGTATGGCTGCACTTTGTTGCCAGTTGAGATTCCTGATTACTCTTACATCTTTTCCATCGATATTAATATCCTTAAGCATTTTCATGATGACTTGGTGTTTCACTGTGTCAAAGGCTTCTGTGTAGTTAATGAAACATGAGTATAGGTCTTGTTGTACTTCTATTGACCTTTCGATAACATTCCTGAGAATATAAGTTGCGTTTGATATACCCTTGCCTTCGACAAAGCTGCACTGTTCTTCACTGATCTCTAGCTTAGTTCTGTTTCTTATTCTGAGCATGATGATTCTAAGTAGAATTTTTGTGAGGTGGCTCATTAAACTAACTGTTCTGTGTTGTCCACACTCTGCTGCACCTGGTTTTTTTGGCAGTGCAATGAATACTGCCTTTTTTTAAAAGATGTTCTGGTACTTTTGTATATTCTGCTGTATATTCTATTAATATACCATCTGTTATATATTCTATCAATATAATCATCAATATAAATATTGATAGAATATGATGTATATTCTATCAATATACTATACTGTTATATATTCTATCAATATAATCAATGCCACTGTTGTATATTCTATCAATAAGATTGTTAATTTCTCTACACCAAAATCTTCTAGCGCTTCATACAGTTCAACTGGAATGTTATCTGGTCCTGATGATTTCCCCTTTCGCATTTTCTTCATAGCATGTTCCACTTCTTCTTTCAGTATTGCTGGGCCCTCATTGTTGTTGCCAATATCAAAGTTGTCCTCTCGGTCTTTGTCATCGTATATGTCTTTGATGTATTCTGACCATCTTTGCATTATTTTTCCTTTTTCCATAATTGTAGATCCATCTTTTGCTTTTATACATCCTATTGTTGCCCCACCTTTCTTCCAATTTGTGACGTCTTTGATCTCATCGTGCAAACATTTGCTGTTGTTGGTCTTCTGCAATTGTTCTATTAACTCACCCTTTGTCCTTAAGCCATTTTTCTTTTGCTTCCTTGCACTTGGTTGTTATCTGTGCATGCAAGGATACGTAGGCTTCTTAGTTTTCCTTACATTTTCTTCTGTCATCCATTTCTTTTTAGCTTTTTTCTGTTGTTTGAGAATCACTTCTTGTGCTGCTTGTGTTATGCTGTCTGAGGTTTTCCCATTGCTGTTCTATAATAGTGATGTTTTGTAGAGCCTCAAATTTGTTCTTCACTGTTATTTGGAATTCATTTTTGATGGCACTGTTTTTTCTCAAAAGTCCCAAATTCAGCTTTGGCTCTATGCTTAGTCTTTTAAGCTTTGAGTCTTAGGTATATCACACTGATTATTGGTACATGATCACTGTAGCAGTCTGCACCCGAATATGTTTTGCATGATTTCAGAGCATTTCTATACCTTCTCCTTATAAGCATGTAATCAATCTGGTTTCTGGTATTATCCCTTGGGCTCTTCCATGTCCATAGTTTTCTTGGGTGTTGCTTGAAGACAGTATTACCAATTATATAATCTTGTTTTGTGACCCACGTAGCTAGTCATTCACCTCTCTCATTTCTCTCACCTATGCCATAATGCCCAATATTGTCCTCATCCCTGGTCTTGCCTACTTTTGCATTGAAGTCACCTTGAAAAATGGTATTTTCTGAGCTTTTAGATTGTCTATAATGCTTTTTCTAGTTCGTCATAAAATTGTTCAATGTTTTCTTCACTGCTGTCTGCTGTTGGGGCATAAACTTGAACAATGTTAACGTCAAAAGGTTTTGCAAGTAGTTTCACAAGTAACATTCGATCTGATATTGTCCAATAGCCTTTTATTGACTTTACATGTCCTTCAACTAACAATTTCAACACCTTAACATGTATTTCTCCTCCTGAGTAAATGATGGTATATCCCTCTGAGCTTGTCGTACCAGCTCCTTTCCATCTCATCTTGCACATTCCCAAGATGTTGATTTTTAATCTTTCCATTTCTTGTTTGATGTTGTCTAGTTTACCAGGTTGGTTAAGGGTTCTTACATTCCAGGTTGCTAGTCTGATCTTCTTTGCTTTTAATCTACCGACAGTCGCTGGATGACGGTCGAGGTTCACCTGTGGCGCATGAGATCGTCTACCAGATGAGTCTCCTTCAGTGAAGGCTCCATTTACATCTTTGAAATGAGACCGTAGTTGACTTGAGTTCATGATTGTACAAGGGAGGAATAATGAAGTGGTTTCCCGTTGCCTTCTTCAGTTGCAGTGTCCATACTGGACGGGTAGCCCTGGCCACTGATCAGCAGATTCATCTGCCCAGCATTTTTAGCTTTACAACCATAAATTCCAATTTCTAGAACGTGCTTGTAAAAACCACCCACCACCTGCAAACCATGGCTTCACGTGACCCAGATTGGGAGGCTAAACCGGTACTACACCTTGCCCAAGGATGACCTGTAGGCTATCGGACGGAAGGAGCAGCTTACACCTTTTTGTTGAGCAATTGCACAGCACTGACATGGGGGGGGGGGGGGGGGTGGTCTCTGCAGAGCTTTGTAAGCTCAGCCACCTCCATCGTGGACCTTAGCCTCGCCACCACTGATTCCCTAATCATCATTAGGGAATCTCACTGTCTGGAACATGCTCTCTTGACATTGCTGCCACATCAAGTGCACCCAGTGGGTTATTACAATACCCAACTCAGATGTGTAGCCTGAACCTGATGGATTCTGCCCACTGCAGAACCTTCCAGAACAAGAACATTGATGCTGGGATGAAGCATTAGAGGAGAGTCCTGGTTACAAACAAGAACAACATACACAAAATAACACCGTAATAGATAGCAGTAGAAGTGGGCGATTTGGCTTATCAAGTCTGCTCCTCCATTTCATCATGGCTGAACCAATTTTCCTTTCAGCTCCAATCTTCTGTCTTTCCCCCAAAGTGCTACATACCCTGACCAATTAAGAATGAATCAATCTCCATCTTAGATATACAGTGCCTAAAAAAATTACTGACGCCTCTGGGAAGTTATCATCTTTTATTGTTTTACAACATTGAATCACAATGGATTTAATTTGGATTTCTTGACACTGATCAACAGAAACAGACTCTTTCATGTCAAAATAGAAACATATCTCTACAAAGTGATCTAAATTAATTGCAAATATAAAACACAAAATAATTGATTGCATAATTATTCACCACCCCACCCATTTAATATGACACCAAATCATCACTGGTGCAGCCAATTGGTTTTAGAAGTCACATAATTGGTTAAATGGAGATAACCTGAGTGCAGTCCAGGTGTTTCAATTGATTTTTAGTAAAAATACACCTGTAGCTAGAAGGTCCAACTACCGGTGAGTCAGTCTCCTGGCAAAAACTTCACCTTAAAGATAAAAGAACATTCTAAGCAACTCTGTGAAAAGGTTATTGAAAAACACAAGTCAAGAGATGGATACAAGAAAATTTCCAAATCACTGAATATCCCTTGGAGTACAATTAAGTCAATCATCAAGAAATGGAAAGAATATGGCACCACTGTAAATACTGTTTTCGTGCAGGCCATCCTCAAAAACTGAGTAATCATGCGAGAAGGGGACTAGTGAGGGAGACGACCAAGAGAGCTGTGACAATTCTGGAGAAGTTACAAGCTTCAGTGCCTGAGATGGGGGAGACTGTGCATATGCATGGGTGCTTCACCAGTTGCAGTATTATGGGGAGAGGCAAAGTAAAAGCTACTGTTGAAAAAAAACTCAAGAAATCTCAGCTAGAGACTTTGAAGTCAGCTGGAAGAAGGTTCTATAGTTTGATGATACCAAAATTGAGCATTTGGTCATCAGACTAAACACAATATCTGGCGGAAACCAAACACCGCATGTCATCAACAACACACCATCCCTACCGTGAAGTGTGGTGGCTGCATCATGCTATGCAGGTGATTCACTGCAGCAGGCCTGGAAGACTTGTGAAGGCAGAGGGTGAAAATGAATGCAGCAAAATACAGGGAAATCTTGGAGGAAAACCTGGTGAAGTCTGTGAGAGAACTGCAACTTGGGAGATTGTTTTCCAGCAAGACAACGATCCTAAGCATAAAACCAAAGCTACACAGAATTGGCTTAAAAATGATGAAGTTAATGTCCTGGAGTGGCCAAAGTAGGACTCCAGGACATCAAAGTACATTTGATAAAGTAGTCCATGCAAGGCTTATTGAGAAAGTAAGGAGGCATGGGATCCAAGGGGACCTTGCTTTGTGGAGCCAGAATTGGCTTGCCCACAGAAGTCAGAGTGGTTGTAGATGGGTCATATTCTACATGGAGGTCATAGAAACATAAAAAACCTACAGCACAATACAGGCCATTCGGCCCACGATGCTGTGTTGAACATGTACTTATTTTAGAAATTACCTAGGGTTACCCATAACCCTCTATCTTTCTACGCTCCATGTACCTATCCAGGAGCCTCTTAAAAGACCCTATCGTATCTGCCTCCACCACTGTTGCCAGCAGCCCATTCCATGCACTCACCACTCTCTGCGGGGAAAAAATTTGTCCCTGACATATCCTCTGTATCTACTTCCAATCAACTTAAAACTATGCCCTCTCATGTTAGCCATTTCAGCCCTGGGAAAAAGCCTATCCACACGATCAATGCCTCTCAAAATCTTATACACAGGTTGGTGACCAGTGGTATTCATCAGGGATCTGTTCTGGGACCCTTTCTTTTTGTGATTTTTATAAATGACCTGGATGAGGAAGTGGAGGGATGGGTTAGTAAATTTGCTGATGACACAAGGTTGGAGGTGTTGTGGGTAGTATAGAAGGCTGTCAAAGGTTACAGCGGGACATTGATAGGATGCAAACCTGGGCTGAGAAGTGGCAGATGAAGGTCAACCCAGATAAGTGTGAAGTGCTTCATTTTGGTAGGTCAAATATGATGGCAGAATATGGTATTAATGGTAAGACTCTTGGCAGTGCGGAGGATCGGAGAGATCTTGGGTTCTGAGTCCATAAGACACTCAAAGCTGCTGTGTAGGTTGTCTGTGTTAAGAAGGCATATGGTGCATTGGCCTTCATCAGCCAAGGGATTGAGTTCAACAGCCGAGAAGTAACAGCTATATAGTGGTCAGACCCCACTTGGAGTACTGTGCTCAGTTCTGGTCACCTCACTACAGGAAGGATGTGTAAACTATAGAAAGGGTGCAGAGGAGATTTACAAGGATGTTGCCTCGATTGGGGAGCAATCCTTATGAGAATAGGTTGTGTGAACTTGGCCTTTTCTCCTTGAAGTGACGGAGGATGAGAGGTGACCTGATAGAGTTGTATAAGATGATGAGAGGTATTGATCATGTGGATAGCCAGAGGTTTTTTTCCCAGGGCTGAAATGGTTAAAACGAGAGGGCACAGTTTTAAGGTGTTTGGAAGAGGATGTCAGGGGTAAGTTGTTGCTGTTCTTTGTTTACGCAGAAAGTGGTGAGTGCGTGGAATGGGCTGCCAGTGACTGTGGTGGAGGCGGATACAATAGGGTATTTTAAGAGGCTCCTAGATAGGTACATGGAGCTTAGAAAAATAGAGGGCTATGTGTAACCCTAGGTAACTTCTAAAGTAAGTGTATGTTCAGCACAGCATTGTGGGCCGAAAGGCCTGTATTGTGCTGTAGGTTTTCTATGTTTCTGTTGATCAGTATCAAATAAAGCCAAGTTAAATCCCATACAATTCAATGTGGTAAAACAATATGACATGAAAACTTCCAAGAGGGGTGAATACTTTTGATAGGCACTGTACATAAAGACCTGGTGTCCACAGCTGCCTGTGGCAACAAATTCTACAAATTCATCACTCTCTGGCTAAAGAAATTCCTCCTCACCTCCATTCTAAAATGACACCACTCTATTCTGAAACTGTGTTATCTGGTTTTAGATTCTCCCACTAAGGAAACCTCCTCTCCACATCCATTCGATGAAGGCCTTTCACTATTCAATAGGTTTCAATTAGGTCACCCCTCATTCTTCTGAACTCTAGTGTATACAGGCCCAGAGTCATCAAACACTCTTCATATGATAAGCCATTTAATCCTTGGAATCATTTTTCTGAACTTCTTTTGAACCCTCTCCAGTTTCAGCACATCCTGCATACAATACTCCCAAGTGAGGCCTCATCAGTACTTTATAAAATATCAACATTACATCCTAGAAAATGCTGGAGGAACTCTGGTTAGCTAGCATCTACGGAAATTAATAAACAGTTGATGTTTTGGACTGAGAATTTTCATCAGGGCTGGAAAGGACCAGGGCAAAAGCCAGAATAAGGTGGGGTGGGGAAGGAGTACAAGCTGGCAGATAATTGGTGAGACCAGGTGACAGGGAAGGTGGATAGGTGAGGGAGGGAAGATGAAGTAAGAACCTAGGAGGTGATAGGTGGAGGTGGTGAAGAGCTCAAGAAGGTGCAACACCCACAAATGCTGGAGGTCCTGATGAGGTAGCATCAATGGAAATGGAAAAAACAGTAGATGCTTCAGGCCCAGACCCTTTATCAGGACTGGCAAGGAAGGGGGAAGACTCCAGAATAAAAAGGTGAGAGGAGGGGAAAGGTTACAAGCTAAATAGATGAAGTAACCTGATAGAAGAGGAGAGTGGAACTTGGGAGAAAGGGAAAGAGGAGGGGAAACAGATGGATGTGATGGTCAGGTGAGAAGAGAATGAAGAACCAGAATGGGAAATGGAAAAAAGAGAAGGGGAAGGGTGGGAAATTACCAGAAGTCACAGAAATTGGTGTAAACTGAACTATGGCATCTGAGAAAATTTTAGTTAATTAATTTGTTTTCAGTATACAAGAGTTGTCTGAACTCTCAAGGAGGAGAAACAGATAGTTAAATGTTCCATCATGCTAGAAGAGCCCAGACATGATTCCTGCCTATGCTGGAGACATGGACTCAGGCTGTCATTGATAAACCCTGTAGCAAAGTCCACAGTACCCACTAAATTTGTATAAACACTGACCCACTTGACCTTGTAATAGCGTTAACCAGAGTTTGCTTTACCTGGATGCCCCTGGCTTCATTCCCAGCATTTCCCAGCTATCCTTGCTGTTCCGTATCCTGCGGATGGTGTCAGCTTGCTCTTTGGTAAAGCCCAGGCTAAGGCTGCTCTGAGGCCGTTTACCGTTCTCACACAAATCGAGGATCAAAGAGAAGAAAGTCTAGACTCAGAGTGCAAGAGAAAAGCAGATTAAACAAGATTCACTAATAAAGTCCCTGCCAGAATGATGGGGTCCCTCACCCACTCGACTACCAGCACCTGGACCATGGCATTGCCACAACCTCCAGCATTGCATAGACTCCCCATCTCTCCGGGAATCCACTGCTCCACACAAATGCTCAGGATCCACAGTCCATGGTAGTGCCTGAAAAGATTAGCTTTATTTACCACAAGTATATCAAAACGTACTGTGAAATGCGTCGTTTGCGTCAACAGGCAAGCAAAGATGTGCTGGGGGCAACTTGTAAGTGTCACCATAGCACAACATCAACATAGCACGTTCACCGCTTACTAACACTAACCCTTCCATCTTTAGAACGTGGGAGGAGATTGGAGCATCGGGAGGAAGCCCATGTGGTCATGGAGGACATGCAAACTATTTACTGGCAGCTACAGGAATTGAACCCTGATGCTGTGAAGCATTGACCTAACCACTACTTCCCTAACAGTATGATGTACTGTCATAATTGTGGGGATTAAAATAGGAGAAGAATACGACAAGAATCTGCACCCAAAGTTCTTCTAGATGTTAAGGAAAGTGTCTGTGTACATAGGAAGATCAGCTTCATTTGTCACATGACCAGCAATCCATACAATGAAATGTGTTGTGAGTCAATGGCTGGCACAGTCTGATGATGTGCTGGAGTAAGCCCACAAATGTCTCCATGCTTCTGGCACCAACATAGCATTCTATTAACTTACTAACCTCTACATGTTTGAATGCGGAAGGAAATCACAGCACCTAGAGGAAGCCCATGCGGTCATGGGGAGTGTACAAACTCCTACAGACAGTGGCAAGAACTGAACTCTGACCATTGGCACCATAAAGCATTACGCCAAGTGTAACGTTTCCTTGTTCAGTGCTATTTCCCTGCTTCCCATCCCCTTCTCCCAGGAAGTCCAGGTGGAACCACCTCTCCCTGGGAACCTGACCAACATTCTTCCTGACAAACATTCCCCATTGGAAATGCCCACCATTTGCCACATTGTGTTTGTTGGAATGGTGCTGATCCATGTACATACCTGGAACATCTCATTGATTCCCTCACCGGACTGTGCTGAGGTTTCAAAGTAGTAGAATCCCCTGCTCTCAGCCCAGAGCCGTCCCTCGCTCTCGTCAATCACACGGCGCTTCCCACAGTCCACCTGAAAGAGGAAGAGGAGAAGCATCCCACAACAACTGTTTCTATTGTGCTGAAAGGATTGTTAGCTCCAGAGTACAGAAATGTTCCTTGTAGGCACTCTGGAACCTAAAGATTCCCATGCAGGGACTGCACACATTCGATACAGAGTAAAGCTTCCTCTATACTCTCCCGGTTATGGATTAGACACAGCTATACTAGAACCATATCATGTTGATTGTAAGAATATACCAAGTTCGCACATGGTCAATTGATTGCATGGCATTGTTACGGATTCAGGCAACATTAAATATATGAGTTAGGCAAGTGTTCTTATAACAAATAACACGTTTATTAAACACTGAAAACAAACCCCCAAAAGTAAACAAATCACTAACGTAACTGGAAATCAGCTGCTGTGCGGCAGCTTAAACAGTTCTTAAAGCAATGAAGCTTACAGTTCTTAAAGCGATGTTGCAAAAACAGTTCTTTAAAGTAGTATTGCCAAAAGTTCAAAATGCTCACAGTCCATTTAAGGGAGAGACTTTTTAAGATGATTTAAATTCTCTTTCACGTCGTGTTGCTTCAGTTCCCAAATCGAACTTTTTCCCACGAAGAATTTACGTAACAAAATGGTTTAAAAGCACTGACCTTTCCTTGAAAACACTGTCCTCAATCCTTTCTACTATTTCGCAGGGATTAACACGAGAACAGTCAATGAATTCCTTCCGAACAAGGATCAAACAAGGTCGAACCTGTTTCACCGTCGAAATCGATTCTCCTCGATCTTCTATCTCCCGAACTCCGATCTTCACTCTCCACTGATTCTTAACTAGCAGTATTGTAAAGAAACTGCTGGCAATGGCCTTTTAAACTTTAGGCATTAAATAAAACTTCATCTTTCAACTAAACTGCGTCATAACATTAAATCACGCAGTGGCATGAAGTCAACATGGCAAATACAGCCACGAACTGCCCCTCCTCACAGGGAGGGGTCCTCCTTTTAAACCCTGTAAAAAAAAACTGTCACATGACCTCTACTGGCGGGAAAATGACATCACTCCACCATCACAAGACCACTACCTCAAGTCCAGTATAGCTTCAACCCCAGTCACGTGACAAGTACACCACTGTCACGTGTCACGGGTACATAACAGTATCAATTGGGCCTCCTATGCATGGAAGGCACTCACGCTACCAAACGAAATTTTAAAGGCTTAGATAGAGTTGAAGTAGAGAGGATGTTTTCAATGCGGGAGGGTCTAGGGCAAAGGGCACAGCCTCAATGGAGGGGCATACATTTAGAAAGGAGACGAGAAGGAGTTTCTTTAGCCAGCTGGTAGTGAATTTGTGGAATTTATTGCCATGGAAGGCCAAGTCATTGAGTATACTTAAAACGGACAAAACTATCAGGCAGGGACGTAGATGTATAAATTGGGAGCAGATGTTCTCAGAGAAATGTATGGCAGAAATGTGGCAAATGCTCAGGGCATATTTGCATAGTTATTCTGCATAGGTACATTCCAATGAGACAGGGAAAAGATAGTAGGGTACAGGAACCATGGTGTCCAAAGGCTGTTGAAAATCCAGTCAAGAAGAACAGGGAGGCTTACAAAAGGTTCAAAAAACTAGGTAATGATAGAGAGCTAGAAAATTATAAGGCTAGCAGGAAGGAGCTTAAGAATGAAATAAGGAGAGCCAGAATAGGCCATGAGAGTGCCTTGGTGAGCAAGATTAAGGAAAACCCCACGGCATTCTACAAGTGTATGAAAGGCAAACCGATAAGAAGTGAGAGAATAGGACCAATCAAGTGTGACAGTGGAAAAGTGTGTATGGAACTGTAAGAGGTAGTGGAGGTATTTAATGAATACTTTGCTTCAGTATTCACTACAGAAAAGGACCTTGAAGATTGTAGGAATGCCTTACAGCGGACTGAACAGCTTGAGCATATAGACATTAAGAAAGACGAGGTGCTGGAGCTTTTGGAAAGCATCATATAGAACATAGAAAACCTACAGCACAATACAGGTCCTTCAGCCCACAAAGCTGTGCCAAACTTGTCCTCACCTTAAACTAACATGGCCCTCTATCTTTCTGACCTCCACTTACCTGTCCAGGAGTCTCTTAAAAGACCCTATAGTATCCGCCTCCACCACCAGCGCCGGCAGCCCATTCCACGCAATCACCACTCTCTGCGTTAAAAAAAACACATACCCCTGACATCTCCTCTGTACCTACACCAAGCACCTTAAAATTGTGCCCTCTCATGTTAGCCATTTCAGCCCTGGGAAGAAGTCTCTGATTATCCACACAATCAATGCCTCTCATCATCCGTCACTTCACAGAAAAAAGACTGAGTTCACTCAACCTATTCTCATAAGACATGCTCACCAATCCAGGCAACATCCTTGTAAATTTCCTCTGCACTCTTTCTATGGTTTCCACATCCTTCCTCTAGTGAGGCGACCAGAATTGAGCACGGTACTCCAAGTGGGGTCTGACCAGGGACCTATGTATCTATACATTACATCTCAGCTCCGAAACTCGATCCTGCGATTAATGAAGGCCAATGTACCATATGCTTTCTTAACCACAGAGTCAACCTGTGCAACAGCTTTGAGTGTCCTATGGACTCGGACCCCAAGATCCCTCTGATCCTCCACAATGCCAAGAGTCCTACAACTAATACTACATTCTGCCATCATATTTGACCTACCAAAGTGAACCACCTCACATTTATCTGGGTTGAACTCCATCTGACACTTCTCAGTCCATTTTTGCATTCTATCCATGTCCTGCTGTAAGCTCTGACAGCCCTCCACACTACTCACAACACCTCCAACCTTTGTGTCATCAGCAAATTAACTAACCCATCCCCCCACTTCCTCATCCAGGTCATTTATAAAAATCATGTTGGATAAGTCACCAGGACCGGACGAGATATACCCCAGGCTACTGTGAGAGGTGAGGGAGGAGATTGCTGAGTCTCTGGCGATGATCTTTGCATCATCAATGGGGACGGGAGAGGCTCCAAAGGATTGGAGGGTTGAGGATGTTGTTCCCTTATTTAAGAAAGGTAGTAGAGATAGATCAGGAATTTATAGAACAGTGAGTCTTACCTCAGTGGTTGGTAAGTTGATGGAGAAGATCCTGAGAGGTAGGATTTATGAACATTTGGAGAGGCATAATATGATTAGGAATAGTCAGCATGGCTTTGTCAAAAGCAGGTCTTGCCTTATGGACCTAATTGAATTTTTTGAGGATTTGACAAAACATTGATGAAGGTAGAGCAGTACATCGTGTATGTGGATTTCAGCAAGGCATTTGATAAGGTACCCCATGCAAGGCTTATTGAGAAAGTAAGGAGGAATGGGATCCAAGGAGATCTTACTTTGTGGATCCAGAACTGACCTGCCCACAGAAGGCAAACAGTCATATTCTGACAGCTCATATTCTGCATGGAGGTTGTTGACCAGTGGTGCGCCTCAGGGATCTGTTCTGGGACCCCTACTCCATGATTTTTATAAATGACCTGGATGAGGAAGTGGAGGGATGGGTTAGTAAATTTGCTGATGACACAAAGGTTGGGCATGTTGTGGATAGTGTGGCGGGCTGTGAGAGGGTATAACGGGACATTGATAGAATGCAAAACTGGGCTGAGAAGTGGCAGATGGAGCTTAACTCAGATAAGAGTGAGATAGTTCATTTTGGTAGGTCAAATATGATGGCAACATATAGCATTAATGGTAAGATTCTTGGCAGTGTGGAGGATCAGAGGGATCTTGGGGTCAAGGTCCAAAGTTGCTATGCAGGTTGACTGCATGGTTAAGAAGGCATATGGTGCATTGGCTTTTATCAACTGCAGGACTGAGTTCAAGAGCTGAGAGATAACGTTACAGCTTCATAGCTTCTTCCTGGCAGATCCCACTTGGGATACTGTGCTCAGTTCTGATCACCTCACTACAGGAAGGATGTGGAAACATTAGAAAGGATGCAGAGGAGATTTACAAGGATGTTGCCCGGATTGGGAAACATGCCTTATGAGAATAGGTTGAGTGAACTTGGCCTTTTCTCCTTGGAGCAACGGAGGATAAGTGGTGACCTGATAGAGGTGTATTAGATGATGAATGGCATGGATCATATGGATAGTCAGAAGCTTTTTCTCAGGGCTGAAATGGCTAACACAAGAGGGCACAGTTTTAAGGTGCTCGGAAGTAGGTACAGAGGAGATATCAGGGGCAAGTTTTTTTATGTGGTGAGTGCGTGGAATGGGTTGTCAGCAACAGTGGTGGAGGCAGATACAAAAGGGTGTTTAAAGTGTGATGGGCAAACCAAGTTTGAAACGGGGTCCAGAGTTGACCCTATGAACTGTGCTGCTATTGAGAGAGAGGGGGAGGCTTCCAGCACAAATGAAAGAGAGAGAGAGAGACAAGATTTAATGTTATGGTTTCTTCTAGTAGCTTGTTTACCTTTTCTCCAAGGACACTTTGCCTGCTTGTTAAAATTCCTGCAAAGATGGCAGGGAGGAGCCGGTTGATGGACAGCCAGTGTCCAGCACGTGGAGATAAAAAGCAGGTCTGCTAAGACGCAGGCAGACACACCACGGGACACTGAACGAGCTTTGTGCACCCACGTGAAGGTAAGGGTTTTGGAGGTCCAATTCGGGGAATCGATCAGTGGCTCACAGTGTGAAAAGGTGTGACCGGAGGGGAACTGTTTGTGTGTCCTCACTTGCCTGGGTGATAGTTACGCCACTGAAGAACGGTCGTACTTGGCATGGTCATAGTCAATGACCACAACAGGAAGATAACAGGAAGATCGACGGCAATGGCATCACCTCTGATCACCTCTCTCTCTCTCTCTCTCTCTCCAACGTTACTCAAACAACTACCTTGAACTGAACTGAACTTTCTTCATCATATCGTAAGACTGTATCCATTTATCCCTAGCTTCGAAAGAGCCTGGTTTTGGTTCCTATTTCCACACTTTTGTATATATCATTGCTAACATGTTTCATCTATTTGCATTTTATAGTACTGTATTGCTTAGTGTACTAATAAACACTATCAGTTACTAGTAATAACAGACTCCAAAGTGTTTTCCATTTCTGCTGGTTCTTAACCTGGTCACGGGGTACATGACAAAAGAGACTCTTAGGTAGGTACATGGAGCTCAGAGAAATAGAGGGCTATATGTAACCCGAGGTAATTTCTAAAGTAAGTAGATGTTTGGCACTGTATTGTGGGCTGAAGGGCCTGTATTGTGCTGTAGGTTTTCTATGTTTCTGGAGCAATGGCACCCCTCTGCCTTCCTGCCTGTCCTTTCCATACTCTGTTTATCCTTGAGCATTAAGTTCCCAGCTATAATCTGCTTTCAGCCATGATTCAGTGATGCCTACAACATCATATATGCCAATCTGTAACCATACTATAAGGTCATCCACATTATTCATATGCTGCACACATTCAAATATAACACCTTCAGTCCTGTTTTCTCCTTTTTTGATTTGGTCTCCCTTTTACATTGCAACTCAATCTGTTGACCACAATTTTTGCCCTATCATCAACCTCTTCTTGCTAGGAATCTGACTGGACATTGCCTCTGTTTGTAAGCCATCTGCGCCGCCTTCAACACTGTCACTCCACCAAATTAGTTTAAAACCTGCCAAACTATTCTAGCCAACCTGCCCGCAAGGACATTGGACCTCATCAGGGTCAGGCTTAACCCATCACTTGTGTATAGGTCATGCCTTCCCCAGAAGAGTTCCCAATGACTCATACTCAGAGAGAGGTGAATGCGAGGAATGGGCTGCTGGCAAAGGTGGTGGAGGCAAATATAATATGGTCTTTTAAGAGACTCTTGGATAGGTACTTGGAGCTAAGAAAAATAGAGGTCTATGGGTAACCTTAGGTAATTTCCAAAGTAAGTACATGTTTGGCACAGCTTTGTGGGCCGAAGGGCCTGTATTGTGCTGTAGGTTTTCTTTGTTTCTATGTTTTAGACCTAAAGCTACAGGGTAAGGCACCACGCCTAAGTACTCACAGACCATGTACCACAAGGATAAAGTACCATGACTGAGTATGGATGGACCAGTTGGAGCCACAAGTTAAGGCACCATGTCTGAGTACAGATAGAGCATGCACCACACAGGTAAAATACCACATTAGAATACAGATGGACCAGTTGGAGCTACAAAGCCTATCAGAAGTCATTACCTTATTAGCACAGACAACGAAAACAATGTTCTCCAGGTTTGAATGAGGTCCAAGCTCCTGCTTCATCTCAGCAAGCCAGCTCTCCAGTGCATTGTAGGATTCTTTCTGTCCAACATCGTAAACCAGGATAACCCCCTGAGTATCTTTGTAAAACTCATTGCGCACCTATTGAAAACAAAATGCTCACAGCGATGTAAGAAACTCAGAGGAAGGTACAATGTAAACACTAATAGTAATAAAGAATTGACAGCTAAACATGTGGGAAATTATCTTTGACTACCCACAGTTGCAAGTGTTGGATCTGATTGTTTAATCCTTAGATTAAACTGTTTAATGGTTATTTTATTTGCGGTTTAACAACTAATTATCTGTTTGTATTTTAGGTAGTTCTAATATGCGTATAGCAGTTTAATATGCCTTCAGTGGTTAGACAAAATATAACTCTGGAAAGCTCTGGAAGTTTTTTTGTTGTACATTATTTTAAAGGTGCTTCCTTATTGTTTAACTTGGTACTGCAGTATTCAAATGAGTGCTTTCTCATAAAGTACAAATCATAATGAAATTTTCTTTGTGTATGGGTATAAAACAAAACACAAATCAGTGCTACTTCAGTATCTTAATCTTAGCATCTTAGTTTCATTTTTGAGCAAATTAAAGGAAGGCAGTGGCAAGTTCAGTGGCTGTAGTCTGAGTGGACAGAGTCAAAGTAGTCATTTTAAGGCTTCAGCTCTTTGAGGCTTCAGAGAAGAAAGGCTTCAGTCAGAGAAAGAAAAGGAAAGAAAAGCTCATGTTTTTTCCATCCCTTCTTTATATCTGCACAGCTCGGAGAGCAGAGATGCCAGGCAGGATAGTTGATAGTGACCCTGACGACTACAATTGCGAGAAGTGCATCCAGCTGCAGCTCCTAATAATCCATGTTAAGGAGTTGGAGCTGGAACTAGACGAACTCAGGATCATTCAGGAGGCTGAGAGGGTGATAGTTAGGACATATACAGGACACAGGAAACTAGGTGACAGGAAGGGGAAAGAGATTAAGGAACCAGGACACAGTATCCCTCAACAACATTAGTATATCACTTTGGATATTATTGGGGGGAATTGACCTAACAGAGGAAAGTCACAGTGTCAGATTTTTGGTACTGTATCTGTCTCTGTCACTCAAAAGGGAAGGGAGAGAAGAGGCACGATGTGGTGACAGGGGATTTGTTAGCCAGGGGAATGGACAGGAAATTCTGTAGGCAGGAGCGAGATTCCTAGATGGTACAGTATATTCCGGAGTATAAGCCGACCCCCCATTTTCGAGGTTAAAAAAGTGCCTTTTTCATGTGACCTTTGTATAAGCCGACCCCTTTTGTAGAGGTTTTTGATTTAACCAGAAAAGATCACAAGATCTCACATGCCGGTACTCAGCTTTGCCAGATCCAGAACCGGGAAATTTTGTGAACCAGTACCTGCTAAGATAACAGGCCTACACATCATGGAGTATTATAAGCGCATTCTTACTAAATAAATCAGGAAGGGAAATTTTGGATTAGGTCTCCAATGATAAAGAATCCTCCGAAATGTAACCCCCGTGAAACCATTTAGCACCCATCTTAATCTCATTAAAACATAACAAGGGGTGGCGGGATCAGTACGTCTACTCAGTATTGAGTTTGCGACCACCATGTACAACAGATTAAAACATGATGCTGGCTTCAAGCTGAAGGTTGTTGATTTTGCTAAAAGAGCAAATAATTCTGCAGCTACTAAGAAGTTTAGTGAAAATGAGAAACAAGTGAGAGAGTGGAGAAATGCAGAGGACACGCTGAGGGAAATGCCAAAGACGAAATGTGCAAACCGCTTGAAAACATGCCAGTGGCCAGAACTGGAAGAAAATGTTTTAGAGTGGGTGAATCATCAGCGATCGTCCGGATGTATTGTTACCAGCGAAATGATTCGAGTTCAAGTGTTGAAATGGGCTGAAAAACACCATGAGGTCAGCGAAAATTTCAAAGCTACACATCAGTTGGTGCATCTGATTTATGAATAGACATGATCTTGTGTTGAGACAAAAAACAAAGATTGCTCAGAAAATTCCCGCGGGGTGTTATTGTTTACGTTCAAGAACGCTGCTGGATGGACAAAGTGGGTTGCTTGAAGTGGGTTAAAGAGGTGTGGCATCGACGTCCCAAAGGTTTCGGGAAGGAAAAGTCGCTACTTGTCTGGGACGTGTTCAAAGTGCACTTGTCAGTTGAGACAAAAGCAGCACTGAAAGCTGAAAATACAGACATTGCAGTCATCCCCGGTGGTTTGATCTCCGCGCTCCAGCCACTAGATGTGAGTTTAAACAAATCATTCAAAAAATTCATGCATCGACAGTGGAACAAATTTGACTCAAAAACAGCCAATAAATGCAACCTGTCTTCCGTGTATTCATTTTTTCAAAGTTGGCACCCTCTGTATAAGCCGACCTCCTAATTTTAGGACCAAAATTTAGGGCCAAATTCTCGGCTTATACACCGGAAGTTACGGTATGTTGCCTCCCAGGTGCAAGGGTCTGGGATATCTCGGATCGAATACTCAGCATTCTTAGGTGGGAGGATGAACAGCCAGAAGTCATGATCCATGTAGATACCAATGACATGGCAGGATGAGTGATGAGGTTCTGCACAGGGAGTTCAGACAGTTAGGTGCTAAATTAAAGGGCAGAACCTCCAGGGTGATCTCAGGATTGCTACCCGTGCCACGTGCGAGTGAGGCCAGAACTAGGAAGATTAACATGTGGCTAAGGAGTTGGTGCAGGAGGGAGGGCATAAGATTTTTGGATCATTGGGCTCTCTTCCAGGGAAGAAGGGACTGTTTGCAATTGAACTGGAGTGGGACTAATATCCTTGAAGATTTGTTAATGCTGCACGGTGGGGTTTAAATTAGAGTTGCAGGGGGATAGGAGCCAGAGTGCCAGAACAGTTAGTAGAGAGGTTGTGAAGGCAGATATTAGTAAGACCTCCAACGAAGTTAGGAACCAAAAGGTTGAGCATGGTGCGACTAATGTCCTGAGCTGTGTATATTTCAATGCAATCGTAGGAAAGGCAGATGATGGTGCTGAAGATGAGGTTGCTGGTTTACAAACAGACAATGTGATAGGGCAAAATTACAGTCAACACAATGAGTTGCAATGTAAAAGTCAGACAAAATCGAAAAGGGTGAGTACAGGACTGAAATAAAGTAGGTGAACCTGCAGCACAATTGCATGTTGGCAGGTATGATGTAGTAGGTATCACAGAATCATGGCTGAAAGAAGATTATAGCTGGGATAGTCTGTTCAAGGAGAGAGATTGTATCAAAAGGAGAAGCAACAAGGCAAAGGGGGTGGCATTAGTGTTGGGAAAAAATGAAATCAAATATTCAGAAAGGGACGACATAGGGTCAGAAGGTGTTGAATCTTTGTGAATAGAACTAAGGAACTGCAATGGTAAAAAGACCCTGATGGGAGTTGCATACAGTAAGGATGTGGTCACAAATTACAATGGGAAATAGAAAATGCATGCCAAAAGGGCAAAATTACCCTAGTCATTGAGGATTTCAATATACAGGTAGATTGGGAAAATCAGATTGGTGCTAAATTGCAGCAGAGGGAATTTCTAGAGTGCCCACTAGGGGATCAGCTATTCTGGATTGGGTGGCATGCAATGAAGCAGAATTGATTAGAGACCTTGAGGTAAAAGAACCCTTAGTGGCAAGTGATTATAATATGATTGAATTCACAATGAAATTTGAGAAGGAGAAACTAAAGTCAGATGTATCAGTATTATAGTGGAGTAAAGAGAATTACAGAGGCATGCTCTGAACTGATTGAAAAAGAACATTGGCAGGGATGATGGCAGAACAGCAATGGCTACAATTTCTAGAAGTAATTCAGAAGACGCAGGATATATATACATCCTAAGAGGAAGAAATAAATAGGTAGATACTGTATTGATCCCAAAGGAAATTACAGTGTCACAGTAGCATTACAGATAGACAAATATTAGAAGCGAAGTAAGAAAGAATTTAAAAAAGTTACCTCGAACAGTCTAACAGGAGGGGGGTGTCATCACTTCCTCAGTTATAAGTTGACTCACTGTAGAGCCTAACGACAGAGTGTAAGAATGACCTCATATAACTCTCTTTGGACAGACCATTTGTCTTAGTCTATTACTGGAAGTACTCCTCTGTTCAGCCAAGGTGGCATGCAGAGGGTGGGAAACATTGTCCAGGATTGTCAGGGTTTTCATTCTACCACAGCCTACAGTGTGTCTAGTTTGACTCCTGTAAGCCACCCTTTCTAAACAGTTTATTGAACCTGTTAGCATCACCCATGTCTTTGCGATTGCCCAGCACATCACAGCAAAGAATTAGGTACTGGCAACAACAGACTGGTAGAACATGTGAAGAAGAGGCCTGCATTCTTCAAACGACCTCAGTCCCTTCCGGAAGTAGAGGTGACTCTGGCCCTTTTTGTATATAGCCTCTGTGTTGGTGCTCCACTCAAGTCCGTAATCAAGGTGCATCTTCAGATACTTGCAGATCCTCACCACAAATAGTAACAGGCGGCAGTGCAGCCTTGGTAGTCCTTAAGTCTATCACCTTTGTCTTACTGATCTTGAGCTGCAGAAGATTCAGCTTGCACCATTTGACAAAGTCCTCCATTGGGGCCCTATATTCATTTTCCAGTCCTCCTTTTACACACCCAACTATTGCTGAGTCTTCAGAGGATATCTGCTGATGACATGACTCAGTGTTCCATCTAGAGTCTGGGGTATACAGGATATACAAGGTATACAAAGCATTCTAAAGGAAAGATAACACAATCATGGCTAACAATAAAAGTCTAAGCCAACAGAAAAGGCAAAGAGGGGGGATATTGTAGAGCAAAAATTAGTGCAAAGTCGAGGATCGGGAAGCTTTTAAAAACCAACAGAATGCAGCTATAAAAGTAATTAAGATAAAGATGGAATACAAAAGTAAGCTGGCCAGTAATATTAAAGAGTATACCAAAGTTTCTTCAGATACATGAAGTGTAAAAGAGAGGCAAGAGTGGACCACTGGAAAACGATGCTGGAGAAGTAGGAATGGGTGACAAGGAAATGGTGCACTAGTCTTCATTGTGGAAGTTCCAGGCCTTGAGGTCATGGAGTGTCTGAAGTCACCATTACTAGAAGAAGGTTCTTGGGAAACTGAAAGGTCTGAAGGTAGATAAGTCACCTAGACCAGATGGTATACACTTCAGGATTCTGAAAGAGGTTGCTGGAGAGATTGTGGAGGTATTAGTAATGATCTTTCAAGAAACAGTGGATTCTGGAATAGTTCCAGAAAACTGGAAAATGGCAGATGTCATTCCACTCTTCAAGAAGGGAGAGAGGCAGGAGGAAGGAAACTACAGGCCAGTTAGTCTGACCTCAGTGACTGGGAAGAGTTTGGAGTCCATTATCAAGGATGAGGTCTCTGGATACTTGGAGGCACATTGATACTTGGAGGCTGTATTCAGCATGGTTTCCCAAAGGAAAAATCTTGCAGACAAATATATTCCAAATAAGAAGAAATTTTTGAATTGAAGAAGGACACAACCATGGCTGACGAGTGAAGTTAGAGCCAAAGTAAAAGCAAAAGAGAGGGCATACAAGGACGCCAAAGCTAGTGGGAAGATAAAGGATTAGGAAGCTTTTGAAAACTTGCAGAAGGAAATTAAGAAGGAAAAGATGAATTATGAAAGGAAGCTGGCGACTACTATCAAAGAAGATACTAAAAGCTTTTTAAAGTATATAAAGGGTAAAAGAGAGATCTAGGACAAATAGAAAATGATGCTGGAGATATTCTAATGAGAGGCACACAGATGGTAGAGGAACTGAATGCGTATTTTGCATCAGTCTTCACAGTGGAAGACATCTGCAGTATACTGGACATTCAAGAGTGCCAGGGAAGTGAAGCATGTACAGTGAAAATTACGACTGAGAAAGTGCTTAGGAAGCTTAGTGGTCTGAGGGTGGATACATCTCCTGGACCTGACGGCCAAATCTGTGCCAGGTGTGTCGAGCTACAGCTCCTTAGGGACCGCGTTAAGGAACTGGAGATGCAGCTCGATGACCTTCGTCTGGTCAGGGAAAGTGAGGAGGTGATAGACAGGAGCTATAAGCAGGTAGACACACCGGGGCCTCGGGAGACAGTTAAGTTAGGAGAGGGAAGGGCAAGAAGCAGATGCTAGAGAGTACCCCAGTGGCTATCCCCTTAACAATAAGTACACCCGTTTGAGTACTGTTGGGGGGGGGGGGGGTAACAACCTGACTGCGGGAAGCAACAGTGGTCACACATCTGGCACAGAGTCTGGCCCTGCAGCTCAGAAGTGTAGGAAAAGGAAGAGGATGGCAGCAGTAATAGGGGACTCTATAGTTCGGGGGTAAGATAGGCGATTCTGGGGATGCAGGAAAGAAACACAGATGGTAGTTTGCCTCCAGGTGCCAGGGTCTAGGATGTTTCTGATTGTGTCCACGATATCCTGAAGTGGGAAGGTGAACAGCCAGATGCCGTGGTACATATTGGTACCAACGACATAGATAGCAAAAGGGAGTAGGTCCTGAAAACAGACTACAGGGAGTTAGGAAGGAAGTTGAGAAGTAGGACCTCGAAGGTAGTAATCTCGGAAAGACTGCCTGTGTCACGCGACAGTGAGTATAGGAATAGAATGAGATGGAGGATAAGTGTGTGGCTGAGGGATTGGAGTAGGGTGCAGGGATTCAGTTTTCTGGATCATTGGGACCTCTTCCGGGGCAGGTGTAACCTGTACAAAAAGGACGGGTTACACTTGAATCTGAGGGGAACCAATATCCTGGCAGGGAGGTTTGCAAAGGCTAATGGAGAGAATTTAAACTAAAATTGCTGGGGGTGGGAACCAAACTGAAGAGACAGAGGAAGGGGTGGTTGACACACAAATTGAGAAAGCTTGGAGACAGTGTGAAAGGGAAGATGGGCAGGTGATGGAGAAGGGACGCACTCAGACGGATGGTTTGAGATGCGTCTATTGTTTCCATCCAAGGGGTCAGTGTGGACATGGTGGAGGATTACAAATACCTGGGGATACAAATGGACAATAAACTGGACTGGTCAAAGAACACTGAGGCTGTCTACAAGAAGGGTCAGAGCCGTCTCTATTTCCTGAGGAGACTGAGGTCCTTTAACATCCGCCAGACGATGCTGAGGATGTTCTACAAGGCTGTGGTGGCCAGTGCTATCATGTTTGCTGTTGTGTGCTGGGGCAGCAGGCTGAGGGTAACAGACACCAACAGAATCAACAAACTCATTCGGAAGGCCAGTGATGTTGTGGGGGTGGAACTGGACGCTCTGACGGTGGTGTCTGAAAAGAGGATGCTGTCCAAGTTGCATGCCATCTTGGACAATGACTCCCATCCACTCTATAATGTACTGGTTAGGTACAGGAGTACATTCAGCCAGAGACTCATTCCACCGAGATGTAGCACTGAGCGTCATAGGAAGTCATTCCTACCTGTGGCAATCAAACTTTACAACTCCTCCCTCGGAGTGTCAGACACCCTGAGCCAATAGGCTGGTCCTAGATTTATTTCCACTTGATTTATTTAATTATTTATGGTTTAATATTGCTATATTTCTTCACTATTCTTGGTTGGTGCGACTGTAACGAAACCCAATTTCCCTCTGGATCAATAAAGTATGTCTGTCTGTCTGTCTAATGCAAGGAAAATTATGAATAAAGCGGATGAGATTAGAGCATGGATCAGCACTTGGAGCTATGATGTTACAGCCATTCCAGAGACTTTGATGGTGCAGAGGCAGGAATGGCTACTTCGAGTCCCAGGCTTTAGATGTTTCAGAAAGGACGGGGGGGGGGGGGGGGGGGAGGCAAAAGAGGTGGGGGTGTGGCACTGTTGATCAGAGATAGTGTCATGGCTGCAGAAAAGGAGAAAGTTATGGAGAGATTGTCTACGGAGTCTCTGTGGGTGGAAGTTAGGAATAGGAAGGGGTCAATAACTCTACTAGGAGTTTTCTAAAGGCCACCCAATAGTAACAGGGATATTGAGAAGCAGATAGGGAGACAGATTCTGGAAAGGAGTAATAATAACAGGGTTGTTGTGGTGGGAGATTTTAATTTCCCAAATATTGAATGGCATTTCCCTAGAGTGAGGGGTTTAGATGGGCTGGAGTTTGTGAGGTGTGTTCAGGAAGGTTTATGGCCAAAATATATAGATAAGCCTACAAGAGGAGAAGGCTGTACTTGATCTGGTATTGGGAAATTAACCTGGTCAGGTGTCAGGTCTCTCAGTGGGACAGCATTTTGGAGATAGTGATCACAATTCTATTTCATTGCATTGGAAAGGGATAGGAACAGACAAGTTAGGGAAACATTTAATTGGAGTAAGGAGAAACATGAGACTATTAGGCAGGAACTTGGAAGCATAAGTTGGAAACAGATGTTCTCAGGGAAACATACAGAAGAAATGTGGCAAATGTTCAGGGAATATTTGCATGGAGTTCTGAATAGGTACATTCCAATGAGACAGGGAAAGGTCGGTAGGGAACAGGAACAGTGGTGTACAAAGGCTGTTGTAAATCTTGTCAAGAAGAAAAGAAGATCTTATGAAAGGTTCAAAAAAACAGGTAATGATAGAGAACTAGAAGATTATAAGGCGAGCAGGAAGGAGCTTAAGAATGAAATTAGGAGAGTCAGAAGGGGCCATGAGAAGGCCTTGGTGAGTAGGATTAAGGAAAACCCCAAGGCATTCTACAAGTATGTGAAGTGCAAGAGGATAAGACATGAGAGAATAGGACCAATCAAGTGTGACAGTGCAAAAGTGTGTATGGAACCATAGGAAATGGCAGTATTACACAATGGATACTTTCCTTCAGTATTCACTATGGAAAAGGATCTTGGTGATTGTAGGGATGACTTGCACCAGAATGAAAAGCTTGAGCATGTAGATATTAAGAAAGAGAATGTCCTGGAGCTTTTGGAAAGCATCAAGTTGGATAAGTCACTGGAACTAGACAGTATGTACCCCAGGCTACTGTGGGAAGCGAGGGAGGAGATTGCTGAGTCACTGGCGATGATGTTTGCAACATCAGTGAGGATGGCAGAAGTTCCAGAGGATTGGATGGTTGCGGATGTTGTTCCTTTATTCAAGAAAAGAAGTAAAGATAGCCCTGGAAATTATAGACTAGTGAGTCTTGCTTCAGTGGTTGGTAAGTTGATGGAGAAGATCCTGAGAGGTAGGATTTAAGAACATTTGAAGAGGCATAATATGATCAGGAGTAGTCAGCATGGCTTTGTCAAAAGCAGGTTGTGCCTTATGAGCCTGTTTGAATTTTTTGAGGACGTGACTAAACACATTGATGAAGGTAGAGCGTAGCTGTAGTGTATATGGACTTTAGCATGGCATTTGATAAGGTACTCCATGCAAGCCTCATTGAGAAAGTAAGGAGGCATGGGATCCAAGGGGACTTTGCTTTGTGGATCCACAACTGGCTTGCCCACAGAAGGTTGTAGACAAGTCATATTCTCCATGGAGGCCGGTGACCAGTGGTGTGCCTCAGGGATCTCTTCTGGAACTCCTACTCTTTGTGATTTTTTATAAATGACCTGAATGAGAAAGTAGAGGGATGGATTAGTATATTTGCTGACGACACAAGGTTGGGGATTTTGTGGATAGTGTGGAGGGCTGTCAGAGCTTACAGCGGGATATTAATAGGATGCAAAACTGGGCTGAGAAGTGGAAGATGGAGTTCAACCCTGATAAGTGTGAGGTGGTTCATTTTGGTAGTTCAGATATGATGGCAGAATATAGCATTAATGGCAAGACTCCTGGCAGGGTGGAGAATCACAGAGATCTTGGGGTCCATGTCCATAAGACACTCAAAGCTGCTGTGCAGGTTGTCTCGTGGTTAAGAGTCAATAACCACAGAGTGGTTAAAAGTTAATACAGTGTATTGGTCTTCATCAGTCGTGGGACTGAGTTTAAGAGCCGAGAGGTAATGTTGCAGGACTCTGGTCAGACCCCACTTGGAGTACTGTGCTCAGTTCTGGTCGTCTCACTACAGAAAGAACGTGGAAACCATAGAAAGGGTGCAGAGGAGATTTTCAAGGATGCTGCCTGGATTGGGGAGCATGCCTTATGAGAATAGGTTGAGTGAACTTAGCCTTTTCTCCTTGGAACGACGGAGGATGAGAGGTGACCTGATAGAGGTGTACAAGATAATGAGAGGCATTGATCATGTGGGTAGTCAGAGCGTTTTTCCCGGGGCTGAAATGGTT